>NC_072735.1:128591022-128725102 GCF_026930045.1 Uloborus diversus
GCTGTTTTCTCAATCGGTGGAAACTTTTGAAGTTTTCCGCGCTCCTCTTAACGAAGTTTGCACCTGGGGCTGTTTCCGATCGACGCGACACCTACCGACATCCTCGCCAATCAACGTCAAGTTAGCGGAGCGCCCTTTTCCACTGACGTCAGAAAGGGGCCCCTTTGATCTTTCCACGAACCGCCCCTATGGAACACACTATCGGTCCTGATTGAATTAGTGTGCCCCGAACAATGCACACCGCAGGTAGCATTGAATTTACCGTATTAGTCCCTGATTGACCTCTGTTGTAACTGGGATAGCACAATAGGGGAAGGCCTAAATAGTGAACTGCGTAGCCCCAAGCCAGAATTTTCAACGGCATTGTTGTTTCTTTTGTAGAACATGGTTTTTATTCTGCTTCTTTCAGGGAACGAGTGATATGAATTTAAATTTCGTTAACAGATTCACTTCAACTAAACGAGTTTTAATCCGATAATCTACATAATAATATAAATAAATAAAATAAACTTAAGTAAAATTGAGGAATTAAAAAGATAATTATAGTTAAGTATTGTTGTTGTTGTTTTTTTAATTCACAAAAATTGCTAGCTTTTTTTTTTTCTTGTGTAAAAAAATAAATAATTTTTTTCCACCACACAAGTATGTTTATAATTCTGTTAAATGATAATTCATGTTACACATTCAAAACCGGTAAATAATGTCAATGTGTAACTTTATTTTATGTTGTCCGTGTAGTTTATATATTACTGTTGCATTTTAAAAGAACTGACCTGAAATTTTAAAAAAAGAAGAAAAACTTTACAAAGTGATGTCAATTCATCAATACCAATTTTCAAGAAGCAGTTTTCTCTCTCGTAAAGTTGTTTTTCTAACGAATGTAGTACTATTGTTGAGGAACTTACATTACAGATTTGGGTGTATTCCTCCGCACTTACCGCTGATTACATTTGCTTTCATATTTTCACATTCCTGCGTCATAAAAAAGTTATTAAAAGGAGTACTGTAGTTGAAACAATGTCTTTTTTTTAATTTTATTTATATTTTTGTCCAAATATTTGTTTGAAACGTTAGCTACAAACAAATAGCTTAGTAAAAAGACTCCTGTAAAAAACACTTTTTTTTTTTTAATTATGCCTTTTTTGATGCGATGAAGGTGACATTTCCATGCAAAATGCGTAGTGCGGATATGTGTTCCACATTCTTAAATCATATAAAAATTATTTAGTTGAATAGAAAATTTTTAATGATTTTTCTTTCTTTTTTCGCCTTACTAATTTATTTCTTTACTTATTGGTTTCACAATTTATTAACTATGATTTTTATACTTTCTTTAACGGTAAAGATAAAATTTTCATCATAAAATGTGTCTACACAAATATGTAGACACATAATGTGTCCAAATTAAACGTAATCGAGTATTTCGTTTTCACATATAGTGTGTATAACGTATTCCTGCATCGTTGAAAGATTATTAAATTTAATTTTTAAACGTAAAGACATTTGTTCCATCTTTTTTTATTGTTTAAATTATTCGTTTAAGAATTCAGCTGTTATTGCAAAGCGTCTCATGTTAAAGATGCCTTCTTTTTTTATATTGAAGTCATAGTAATGGAATGAATATAAAATGTCCAATGCGTAAACATGAGTTTAATTTCCAAGTAAAACGTGCATGTATATATGTGTGTTCCTTAGTCCTAGATCTTAAAAATGTTATTAAATTGATTGTGTAATTTTTAATTTCATTTGTTTATCTGTTTAATTACTGATTTGAGAGTTAAACTGCTGTTACAAGGGGAAAATTAAAACACGCATTTTTTTAATTGCAGTTACAATTTTTGTTGCGATATGCAGAAATTGGAGTTTGTTTTTAATGTATTAATATCGGCTTGACAAGAATTTTTTTTTTTTTTTTTTGCAAGTTTGCAAGTAAAAGGTTGTGCACATTGTTTGTAATTTGAATTTGATATACCAATGCTGTCCATAAAAGAAATAAATAAATATTCTTATGATAAATTATTATTCTTCGTAAAGCATAGAAGTAGCAAAATATTAATACTGTACGTATTACCATTATTTCATGTAATGTAATTATTTTCACTAAAATAATTACTTTCCGTTGCACTATCTTTTTTTTTTATTAGAGTACGAGTTAGAATATTGTTAGTTATTAGTTTATATTATTTCTTTCTGTTGCTGTTGTTTTCATCATGGTCATAGATAAAATAAGAAAAATTCGCCACTTACTGCCACATTTTTTCTTTTCATATCGAAGCACTCAAAAAACTCTAATGCTAAAATTTCCGACAAATATATCTAAAATTATATTTAATTTATCCCATTATTCAATTTTAACTACAATAAAGAGCAATATTTTAAGGAAGGGGCGGTTTCATATGCATCTGGGACAATTTTACGTAAATTGCTTTAATAATTTAAACTTGTCTTTCTTTAAGTAACAAAAATATAATGAGTTATTCCTGGACATAATCAGCGTCAAAATAACAGCGTCTCAATCTCATAAACCTTTTTTGATTCGCAGACTCGTCAAAATTTGAAGAAAAAAAAAACTCGAATTAGTAAGGGGTTTTTTCTTGCAAAAAGAAAAAAGAGAGAGAGAAAAAAAGATTTAATAGGCATTAGAGAATTTTTTATTGCAGAGAAGTATGAAAGGTAATCACAAAATTAATCAAGAAAAATTTTGGTAAAAACGCTTCATCATTTTATTTTACTTTTGAATAAGGAAAGAATCTCAGAGGAGTACCGCAAATTTTCGCGGACCACTACCAATCTACAGGACCGCGGAGGGGAATCCATTTGCTAAAGTAATAAATGTAAAATGGAGATCTACTAATAGAAAAACTGTTTCTTGATAAAAATGGCATTTATAACACTCTGTGCTACAAAAAGCATTTATGCTCCAAATAGTCCATATTTTATTTTCATAGCGCATTTTTGAAAATCGCATCAACACTTGTATAATGCTTTAAATCACAAGCCAGATAATAGCAGCAACGTGATTTTATTCCTATTTTGGACTTAAAAGAAATAAAGAAACATCTCTCTCAAACTCCTGTGAAAAATAAGTCTTATTGTACCGTATCTGTGCATCTTCCCTCATCCTCTGAACATTCCATTCCCAGGTCAGTTAGAGACAAAGGTGCAAGTCCCTAGTTAGCATCTTTTACAAAAGACCAAGGATAAAACCGTAAATCCCTAAATAAGAAAAAAAACAAAAAAAAAACGAAACGCTCTGCTGGCACATCGTACTAAGCGATCTGGGACCGATCCACGCAGAAAAAGCAAAACAAAAGTCGTTGGCGAACCTTTTATATTTTCTTTTCCTTTTTTTTTTCTTTGATGAAACCCGCATAGCACATAACACATTTTAAGCCCTCGTGTCGAAAATCTAATTTTGTACACTCACCGCGTGAGAGCTTCATCCTCAGACGTCTTGTAACAAAAGTTTTAAAACGCGTTGGGAATTGGTCGCCAAAATGTAGAAACTGATATAGAGCAGAGAGATCAAAGAAAAGAACGGGGGATCCAGAACGACTTTTTATCGTTAACTTGGCAGTGGGGACGACGCAATAAAATTTAATTGATGTGTCGTAATCATTAATTTTTGTAACAATATCAGGGTTTAATTACCGAACAGTCAAATTAAGTAGTGACCAACGGCGCCTGAGCTTTAGAGCTCCCCAAATGTCTGAAATTGGTTTGTTTCTAGTCTATTTTTTGAGAAAAAGAAAGAAAAATGAGATTTTTTATTCTTCATTTATTTGCCGTTTATATTTCTTTCTTGTAAGATGCTCTGCAGCCCAAAAATATTCTGTATGAGCTCCGAAACATGGAGATGTCACTCCTTGTTCTTCGTGAATTTTCGTGTAAGACCTGTTAAATGCAGAGGGCCCTGAAAATGGGTTTTGCACAGGGCCCCACAATGTCTTAATCCGATCCTGAACATTATAATTGAAAATATAAATGGTTTAACCAAATGTACGCAGTATGTAAAAACCAGTAGCGAAAAATGGCTTCAAAAATCAGAGGAGGCAAGGTGAAGAATTATTTGCCAATTCAATCAAATTATTGGAGACAGTATGATTAACTAATCAGTAAGTGGAAGTTTTGCCCTACATCTTTGTGTCTAGATAAGACTTGTTTTAAATAATTTTCGCTTTCAAAAAAATATAGTTGATAATAATTTCCTAATACTGATGTATACATTTTCAGTGCTCGTTTCAAATTAAGTTAACCATCAACAAAGGTACATTCTACCATCATTTGTTCAGGTGGTTGATGCAGAGAATAGTAAGTCTGGTCAAAAAAGTGACAGACATTTTTTTTTAAACAATGATGATAATAATAAAAAGAAGATGAGGAAAAATGGTATAATATTAATAATAATATCAATAATAGTTACCGCAGCAAGAAAAACATCATCTACAAAAAATACAATACCAGCACTGTAATTCAACGATAACACCACAGAAGCGAAATTAAAATATTCCATTTCTACATTCCAGTGTTTTTACAATTTTCACAAATATCAGCCAAACATGAAGTGTATAGTAAAATATTAGGATGTAATTAATTAAGGCTTAAATAATTTATTACTGTAGGTATATGGCTTTTTAGAGTATCTGTATATATACATGGCCCTACAAATCCCAAGCACCATGTCATCCAGGTGATTAAAAATATTTGGGGACTAGTTCTTTCAGGACGAGAGAAAAATATATTTCACAAATATGATCATCTCAGTGTATTTTCACAATTTCCTATGTTCTCAAAATTCCAAGATAAGTGATATTTTACAAGCCAAACAATATTTGCATTTCTGCGGAAAACTATAGATTTTTCAATCATCAAAATTTCCTCATGTTTTCCTCTAAAAACCATATTTTTAACGTCCAAAGTAAATGTACATAACGTTAATTTTAATGACGGACGTAACTTTTTAACTATTGCAAAAAATGTTAAATGTTTAGAGCTTTTGAATTTTAGTTAGAATTGAAGAATTTAGTTATCTAGACACCCATTGAGTTCAAAAAGTTCTCGATTTACAAGGAAACGTATATGAAAACTTCCAAGAACATATGTGGCTCATCTCATATCAATCAAAAAGCATTCTAACTTGTACAAGAAAAATTTCTTTGAATATTTAGACAGAATTTTTATTTATTTGTGTATTTATCTAATTTTTTTAAGTTTATTATTATTATCTTTTCTTTCTTTCTTTTTTTTTTTTTTTTTTTTTTTTTTTTTTTTTTTTTTTTTTTGAGATTTCAGAAGAAATATATCATTTGAAAATTTTAAGGCAAGAACTTTCCTATTTTAGTTTTAACTTTGATTTTTTTTTGCATTGAAAAATTAAGTTTTTCATCGCAAGATGATACTATGTCCCATCGAAATTTTCTCAATAGGCAATAAACGTAATTGAGTGACGACTAAAAATTGATCCTTTTTGGTCAACTCTGTGTGTATGCGAATTATACGACACTGCAGACAATATGGAAGACACAGATGAAATTTGGATCCTTATGATAGAAGATTGCGGACAGGCTGCTTTCACTTGTTACAATTAAAACGGAAATTCACCAAATGGCAACACAGGGATTCCAAAACTTTCCTACTCGCGATATCCTTTTAAGAATAAGCATTTACTTGCGGCACCCACTTTGGGAACCCCTGGGCTTCATCAAAAATTATATAATTAAAGTGAAAGTTTTATGCGTTAATTTATTAGTGAGTATAACAGATAAATACGACATATTACTTTACTTTTGCAATTTTTTTTTTTCACGTGGTCAGTAACTTTAATTAAAATTGACATGAGTGAAATACTCCATGAAAATGTAAGTCTTGTAGCTCCAAAAATATTAAAAATAATGTAGAACTTTCTGCTTATCATCACATAGGATTTTTTTTTTTTTTTTTTTGTTCAAAAATATAGCAGTTATAAATGTTAAAAATTTGTTGCAAGCTTTGTTTTGCCTTTGCAAAATAGCCATGGAGGCCTGATCGACGAGGCGTTGGACTCGTTACTGAAAAGTCGCGGGTTCGATGCTTGCCAATCAACGATCATCTGTGTAAGGTAATGATGACCGGTGCAAGATGAATCTGTCACACTCACTAAATCCTTAAAATTCATATTCCAACTCAGTGCCTTTGGGGAGTGCTGGATTAGGGGTTTCTCTACTCCTGATCTGGATTTAAAAACAAAGCTCTCTTCATGGCTCCATCCAACCGGTAAAACAACTCATAGTGGTAGGCTAGACCCGGGAAACCCTGTAGTGTAGTAGAGTGCGAGTGCAAAACACTTGACTAAAACTAAAAAACTGTATATACTTATAACAAAAAATTAGAAGAATATATTTGAACATATTCTTATAATTTTTAGTTTGTATGATCAGTGGAGTGCATTTCAAAATGTTTCCTTGATAAACAACGTACACGTCCCACGCTCCCTCCGCCTCCCACTAAATTAGAGCTAAAATCCGCATTTGGAATCTGAAAGCTGGAAAGGGGAAAAAAAATCCGTTGTTGGCGCTAAACTGGCGACATGTTTCGCTCCAGAAAGCCAGTAACCCTTCTATCGGAAAAATCTGCAAGAAACGCATTACGTGTGAAAATGTACAGGATTGTGTTTCAAGAGCGCCATTATAGGATCAAGAGTCCGAGCTGTAGGCCCGATATGTCAGCCCATTCCTTTATGACTGTACACCAATATATTCCCCGACGATTCCCACTCCTCCTCCCTTTTTGCCAGTTCTAACTCCATTCTGTCGTCTGCTGCTCGTATATCAGGCAGACGATACTACCTCTCCCCTTTGTTCGTTGCTCTCTCTTGGCATATTTCATCTGAAAATCAAAAGGCATTAGTTCTCCATCAAACAAGCTTTAGCGGAGAGCAAAGGCTGTTTATTTTTGCAGATGCGTTTGCCATTTGTGTAGGCTTTTATTCCAGTTATGTGTGGGATTTTTGACTTTCCATTTTCTAGTTTTATTTATTTGTTTCACACGCCCCCTTCCCCGTGCCGACGGATGTTGCTGGTATTCTCTGTTTTAACTCTGCCTTACTTTCGGCAATGCGCCGGTTTTAATGCGGATCTTCCGCTGTTGCTTTTATTTTGGAAGGTACAATTGCAATCAGAGGTTAAAAAAAATATAGAAAAAGAATGTCAATAATTTTTCAAAAGCACTCACTAGGTTTACCCCCCTCCCCCCCCCCCCCGATTGTTTGAAAATATAACTTTTGCTATTTTTATCATCACCTGTGAGCAAGGCTTAGTTTGTAAAGGAGCTCTCTGGAGCTGAGCCCCTGCACTTCTTTTTAATTTCTTCTATATCTAATATATAGAAGAAACTATTGGATTCGTGCAAATTTTCGAATTTTGACTGATTCGAACGTTTTGAGGTGTGCCGAGTCCATTTCGACCATTTTTGGAAAATGTCTGTGTGTGTGCGTGTGTGTGTGCATGTGTGTGTGTGTGCATGTGTGTATGTCACGTATGTGTGTGACCAATTTTTTTGTGGCCGCTCTACAGCAAAAAATTACTGCATGAAATCGAACGAAATTTGCTGCACATATGTGTCCCTATGTGAACTTATACCCATTGATTTTTAGCGCGAATTCCTCCAAGGGGGGGATGGAGCAACGGGACGTTTTTTGAGTTCTGCGTGATTGCTATTCCCTAGGAAGTAACTTTCAGAATCAAATAAAATTTGGTCCATATGTTGCCCCTAATAGGTACAGGTCCTGATTCAATTTTGGTGTCAATAGCTCAAACAGGGGTTAAGCTATAGAACGTTTTTTGTCGTCAATTGTGACTGCTGTATCTCAAGAAATAATGAACGGAATGAAAGAAAAATTTATCGGCGAGTAGCCCTTAGTTGGTATAAGAGTTGATTTTATTTTGGTGTTAACAGCTAAAAAGGGGGTGGCGCGATCGAATGTTCTTTTTTCCCATTGTGAGTGCCATATCTCTAGAAGTAATGCTACGTTCTGAATGAAATTTGAAATAAATGTGAATCCATATGTAAACAGGCGTTGGTTTATTTTTGGCGCCAAACGCTCCAAGAGGTGCTGTTTTTTTTTTTTTAATTATTATTATTATTATTATTATGAATAAAAATAGCTTTATGATTGCAACAGTAAGAAAGATAAATCGTGCTAGACTGTCGTCTGCGTATTTCGTGTAATTTTAATTGCTGGAAAATGACCAGAAAATCGCGGTAATTTAATTTTTTTAACTGTTGCCATCTTGTGTTTGTTAACAAATAAATGTTTGTAATTATTTTAAGCAAGGCTCTTTTAAAATAATTTTTCAATTTTCATTCTTTGCTTTGCCTTTGAGATAAATTGGGAATTATGATGGTCTTCACGTTTTGGCGTGTGTAATTTTGTTTTTGTTGGGAATATTGCTTCCTCGTCAAGCATGGGGAGGGATCAAAAATATAAGAAAGATTTTGAAGAAAGTTTCGTGATGGCCACAACATACTAGTTTAATTTTAGGCACATTTTAACATTTATGTCGGAATTTAAGCTACTTACGGGTGAAGAAAAGTTATGGGGACTACAGGGTTGTTGCAGTTCTTTTAGGTAGAAATTAAACCCCGAGTTGTAAGAGTGGAGATAAATGGTAATATTAAAGCATCATAATGTTTCAATATTTTCCAAGAACTATCGCTTTTTGTTTGAGTTACGATAAAATAAACAAGTAAAAGAGAAAAAGAGTTTATATAGCTCCCGACCCCTTTGGATTTATGATTTTAAAGAAAAGAAAAAAAAGGTAAAAATATAGCTCTCAATTCCTTCGAAGCAGCGAAGGCAGTTTAAAAAAATAAAAATAAAATAAAAAAACAGGGCTGACTTAAACTTGCGTGCATTTTATCAATGTTTCTGATTCACACTCTTTGGAACTTCAGAACCTTTGAAGCATTCAAATAAGCGTAAATAACATAATCTTCTCCCAACTTCACCCCTTAAGCGCGGATTCAGCAGTAGGACATCCGTGGCTGGTGGGCAACTCCCCCCCCCCCAAATGCGTTTTGCGAACTTTGAAATAGATTATATTAAGGAGAACACCAGATCATCCATTCACTTGTATGTCCAAAATTGCCCTTATATTCCTCCTCCCTTATTGTTAGTATGGAATTCAATTCAAATATCTCAAAATCTCATTTTTGCATATACTGTCCTTTACCTTCCTACAGCAGTGTACTCCATTTTTTTTTTAAATCAGGTTCCTCCCCCTCCCCCCATTTTGGAGGCTATTCAGTGAACAAATTTGGGTAAACCTTACGCATAGTTGAGAATTTTCGTAACAATTGAAAGAAAAAGAAAAATATACTAAGTTTCTTTAGGTTTGTTTACTTTATAGTTTGGAAAAAATATTTCATGCATTTAAGGCACACACGACCAAAGTTTTTGTCTCTAAATTTTTTCATTTGAAAAAATCATCTCAATCTTGTTCAATTCAGCCTTTTGGCAATCTTTTCTTGCTTAGCATTAAACAGATTTTGTTGGAAAAATGTGTAGAATTTGTAGGGTCTGGTGGGGGAAAGTGGTCAATGGGGTAAAGTGGTCATTCGTCAAATAAATGTCTATAGCTTGGAAATAAATGTTCGAATGAATGTAAAAATTTTATTATAGAGTAGAGCAGTTAGAAACTACATTTTGAATACAAAATTTTACAACTGGCACAATTTTATTCGGTTAAAAAAAATATTTTGTGTGAATATGAAAAGTTTTTTAATCTAAACACCTCTTTTAACTTCCTTGGGAAATTTTGTTTGTTAGAATTATGAACAGATTGACTGCATAGGAAGCTTCCTACATGTCTCAAGAACTATTACTCATTAGCAGTTAGCTGAATCTCTTTTAGATATTTTTTTAGAACAATTTAAGTAAGATGGGGTAAAGTGGTCATAATATTAGGCTTTAAACATATATTGTTCTTCTAATGTCACTTAATCGTTAATTATAAAGCAGGTATAAAATTAAATATTAATTTCACTTAATATGTATTGTTTTTACAGTAAACGGGGTTAAATATACGAGTATATGCATATGCATAAGCATATACTCGTGTAGGCACGTATATAGACATATTCACATAAATGCACCAATAAATACGTATATGGGTATCTGCACGTATTTTTAATCAATACAGATGTACATTCGTCTATACACGTATATACTCGCACACGTATATACTCGCTTGTACTCTCTCTATATATATACAACACTTATATACTCAGGTAGACACGAATTTACGCATACGTACTCGAGTAGACACTTATATATACAAGCATATGATATACAAGTAAACAGGGTGAGTTTAAACTTTTGGGCATATTATTAAAATGTGTTAGAGAGGAGCATAAGAAGCGAGAATAATAAGGAACATATGGTCACAAACACAATGCTGACGTTCTGCACGCAAAGCAAGAAACTAATTAATGCAAAACAAGTCACAAATTTATTACACACAGAAAATTTTACACAACATTTTAGGTTTCAAGAAAGTTTTAAAGCGATTGATGAAATTTGTGGCTGGAATTCTGCACTGTACGTGTGCGTCGCAATCACAAAGCACTCTCTGTTACAATAACGATAATTTTGAAAAAGTTTCATCTGTCGCTGCGCCTTTGTTGCGACTACTGGCCGTAACTTTTAACAACTGCTCTAAAAATTTCTTAAAAACTAAAATGTTGGGTAAAATCATCTTTGTGTAACAAAATTGAGATTTGTTTGCATCTATCAGTTTCTGGCTTTGTGTGCATGTAGCGCGTCAGCGAACGTAAGTTCCTTATAATTCTTTGCTTCTTATCCTCCCCTCTCACATTCCTTAGATTTTTACCCAAGAGCTTGGATTCATTCTGTAGGCATACATGTATATAAGTTATATACTCGTGTATGTATACATGTACTGGTGTATGCACGTAAATGTACGTATATACGTCTACACAGGTATATAATCGTGTTTGCACGTAGACATACGTATACACTCGTGCTTCACAATATATATATATATATGTGAGTAGACACGTCCAAACACGCACTGGATGTATCACGAATTAACTCGTGTATACCCGTTAATGTGTGTATGTACACTTATATATGCGTGTATACGTCTACTCTACACGTACATACTCAGGTATGCACGTATGTACTCGAGATACAAGTGCATGCACGCATATAATGTTCATTTACACACGTATATTTTCGTACGTACACGTGACAAATATATACATGTGATATGTGATATGATATACACGTGATACGTATATACTCGTGTAGACACGTATGCACTCCTTTAGGTAATCACGTATACATGCTTATATACCAGTGTATACACGTACACTTGAATAGGCACGTGCATGCATGTATCTGATGCATACATGTATCTACTTATATATGAACGTGTTTACTAATGTTTACACGGCACGTATATACTCGTGTACACACACATATGCTTGTGCATATACTTGTAACTATAAAAATAACTGAAATATACAAATATTAGGGTCGTTTATAATGGTTTTGCATCTATTTTTAACTATGACCACTTTACCCCATGCTATGACCACTTTCCCCCACCCCATGGGGTAAAGTGGTCATAAATACAAAGGGAAAAGAAAATGTTATAAAACTACTTAAATCAATATTTATTTTCCTAAAATTCAATGTGCTGTGTTCTTTAATAATGTAATGTAAAATAAAAACAAAAAAAGTTTAAATGTTTAAACGATTTATTGTATCTATTATTCACATAAGTTGAAAACCTACGATTTTATGACCACTTTACCCCACCAGACCCTATTATTTATTCAATTAAATTTCATGCATGTTTTAAAATGTTCGATTCGCTTGGATGTATTTTGCTAGCTTTTCTACTGTCTTTTTTATAAAATTTTTCAATATACATTTGAATTCAACCGACAAGCTGTTTATTGGCCTCATTCTGCAAGATTCTATATTACACCGCGGCTCTTATTTTTTATCAAAATATTAATTAAATTCCACATATATAGTTATAATTCAATATTAAATGTTTTCAATGTAAAATGCTATTATTTTACCTTGCGCTCTATGTAGGTAAAATGTTTTTATTTTACCTTTATAAATTTATTATTTAAAAGAATTATTCATCTTTTTATGTGCAGACTTGAAAATTAACAGTCATTTAATGCTGTAGCAAATATTACTGCATCGTAAAATTTTTTCACTGTTGTTATTAACCTAATTATGAGAAGTTGTAGTATTTTCTTTAAATAAAAAAAAAGAGTATGCTCTCAAACGTTGGGAATTAAGATATTATATGCATTTCCTTATTCGAATGAATAAAACTTCAATTTCCTTTACTTTTTACAACTTTAAGAAAAAAAATTTTGTTTAATTGTATTAAACCAGTTTTAGCGTTTTTAGATTCAAATTCATTAAATTATGAAAATTCTATGACATTTCTCAGCACCAAACTATTACATTCTTCAAGAAAATAAGCATTGTTATAATGCTTTCAGTCTTTTTCATTTTTTTTTCAAAGCTTAATTTTAAAACATATGTAAAAGTAAATTGAGGTTAAACGTTTTGACATCCTAACTAATACCACTTCATTACCATATTACTTACTCATTAAGTGTTGTTTCCATTAGAAATGAAAATTTTGAGCTTAGATGAATAGTTTGCCACTAAATGTTTCTTCATTTGTCTTTTTACCAATTTCAGTTACATGACTTTTTTGCAACATGCATTTTCTTAATTAGAAATTCAGTTGAAGTCGTGGATTTTTTTTTTTCCTTTTTCTTTTTTAGATCATGTTCAATACCTGTTAAAGAAATTTACAGCTTAACTTTTTAAACATGTTTATAAAATAAAACCATTTCAATGGAAAGTTTTTTTTTAGGAATTTGTAGTTGAGATATCGACATGAACAAGCTGAAAAGCTATGTTCATTCTTCTCAATGCAGTTTTTCAGTCCGATTGAGAAGTTTAACTTGCACCAAAAGTTTTTTTTTTTTTCTTGAACCGAAATTTAATTTTGAGCGATGAACTTCGATTTCTACTTTTTCTATAAAATGTAGAACTTTTTCCGATATTGCGAATGCATATCGTTATTCAAACAATGAACAAATTAGAGAAGAATTTTGTGGTATTTTACACAATTAATCCTCAAAGTTGCGGAAGCTATGTTTAAACAGTTTTAATTCCTTTGAAGTGGTGATAGAAAATTGAACAATGGTTCATGGCTGAACAAATTAACCATTATTTTCTGCCCGGTTGTTTTCAAAAGTGATCGGTTGTTTTCAAAAGTAAGTTCTCTTAGTAATCTTCAAAACGAGACGTTTTTGTCAAATTTAGCTTTAAGGAGTGTTTTTGTTTGCTTTTTCTTTCTCACGATAAACCAATGTGCTGTTTCACATCTTATATAAATATGAACTTCAAAATGCTTTTGCTTCTTATCATTATTATAAAAACATGACAATAGCTGACAGTTCATACATATGGAGAGAGCGTTTATCCAATTGGCACTCCTCTTAATCAAAAAGTATACACGCAAGCATGTTCCCCCAGGAGCAGAAACAGCGAAACTCTGCGATGTGTGTCGCAGATTCTTGAGAAAGTCTGCATACTATTTCTTAGTTGGGAATCATTTGGGGGGGGGGGGGGATTTTAAAGAAAAAAAATCTTATATGTCAGCTATCTAGAAGATTTGCACCGTATTTTCTATTATATGGTCCCTTATGCTGCATGAAACATCTCATTTTCAAGCATTTCTTGGTGTTGAATTAGATTTTACCTTGAATCTTAGCTCAGTTTGTCCTGCATACTACATTTTGATTTTTACTCCGCATCGCACCACTACTGAAAAAACTTCTTTAACCAGTCATGTCACCGGCATCTCCATTCTCTGGTTTCGAGTTGAAAAAATAAGACTTGAATCATTTCTGAAAATTCCTCTTCGTGGAATATCTGTCCACCAACTATCTTCTTCATCCTCGGGTTTCAAAATAACTTAAAGAGAAGACCTCAATCATTCTTGAAAATTCCTCTTCGTAGACTATGTGGCCAACCTACGCAACCAGCAGAAACTGACTGATTTATAGCAAAATTATCTGTACCGTGTCTCCAGCCTCTCTCATGAACTTCAACAAGAACCTCAATAGTGTCACATAACCCTACGCGTGTGTGGTCTGTTATCAGAAGGTGCGAAGGAAAGAAAGGCGTGTCGAAGATTTGTTGCCTTGCGAAATGTTCTGTCAGCCATGCGAGCGCTGTCCGCTGAATGAAAAAGTCCACTCGATCTGTCAATGCACCCCCTGCTGTCAGGGAAACCTTTCCAAATGGAGTGACAAAGAAATTTGCACAGCTGGATCTTGACGGGTGTTTAGCGAAGGTTGCGGGCATTCTGTTCCAGATCACTGTCTTGTTAAGAAAATCCATAAACACTTCAGACTATTTCTAAACAATTTGTTTTAAGGACAGTCCCTTCGTAATATACGACATCAACTGTTTGTTAATGAGTGTGGAAAGTTCGGGTCATTCACCTTTCTGTACGTTAGCTGAAAAAAGTTCTTTGTTAACATACACAAAAATTTTGGATTTTTTTAACATAGAAAATGTAGATTTTTGCAGTGCAAAATTTTCCATTAAAAATTTGATTTGCTGAGTTTCTGCCCTTTTGAGTTTTGATAACCGTTTCATTTATGAATTATTTAATTTTTTTTTTTCGTTGTCAACTGCTTTTTAGTAAAGACTGGAGAAGTAAAATTTCCGGAAATTTTGAAGTGGTAGAAAAAACCGTTTTTACCGATTTTTTTTGGTAAAAATTGGAAAAATTGATTTTTTATGAACAAAAATAGGGTTTCTTAATAGCTCTGGGTTTTTTTTGGAACATGTAACGGGTTAAGCATTAAAAATATATGCAATCCTCACATCTTCTTTCTCTGCTTGCCGGAAATACACATAAAGGTAATAGAAAGAAAAAAAAAACTTTGTTTTATAAGTGAGAGCTTCCTTGGTCAAACACCAGAAATAAGTCAATTCGTTGTTCAAACAATAATATTCGGTAAGGTGTGTCTAATAATAACAATTACATTTCTACTTCAGCTTGCCTTTGAAACTTGAAATGATAAGTGCAATTTTTGACTTTCAAACATGATTAATATTGTTTGAAAGAACATGATTTCCCTTCCTTACAATGTAACTTTACTGTATGAAAATGAAAGTTATTGAGTTTTGAGATTTTTTCCAATCCAGTCTAAGCCCAAATCAAAACTAAACTGGTTTTTTTTTTTTTTTTTTCCCCAACAGAAACCCCAAACCAAAACTGCGTGATGGTTTCTAAAGCTGAACCAAAACTGAAACTGGAATTTCAGTTTATTCATACGGTCGTGCTAGCACAGTACTAAAAGTACTCATACCTGCATTTTTGAACAAAACTGAGTTTTTTAACGAAGTTTCTCTCTGTTTCGTATTTTACTTAATAAATAAAAAGTTTTAGGGCCATTTGATCAAAAACAATGTTTTTAAGAAATTCTTAATAATAAAAAAAAAATAATAAAAATAAAAGGACATCTGTATCAAATATATGGAAAAGCCAATCTTTAAAATACAATATCTCAACTTCAGCTCAATTGCCGATTCCAATTTTGTGCTTAGCACGGTAGTATACAGGTTGCTACAAAAATAAATAAATAAATTGTCAGCTCAGCCGGAGTACCGGATATTTTAATTAAAAAAAAAACAGGTTCACCTAAATATTAGGAAGCTTCAAAATTTTTCCACCGTACCATTGAGAACAGGAAAAAAAAAAGATATTAATATATATATGTGTGTATATATATATCTAATTTGAATTCTGACACTTTGAATTCGAATTATATTTTTTGAAATCACGAGTTGCGACAGGACCCTACTCATTGGAGGCTATTGTTTCTGGAAACGGCTCATGTCCTCCCAAGCCTGCCCCTCTCCTGGACGGTTACGTGTGTGTATGTGTGTAAAGACTTGTTTGTGTGTAGACGTGTGTGTATGTAGGACATAGACGCCATCGCCTAGGAGGAGGGGATTCCGGAGGACAGTGTTGCTAGTGGAGGCTAGGACCAGGGGAGCAGCTCCGTCGTCCGGTGGACGGTGGTGCTGCAGAGGCCCCTGGTCCATTCTGAAACAGGAACCAGACATCAAGGACGGTCAAATAAGAGCAATAAGCAATCGTGATTGCTCAAAAAAAAAAAAAAAAAAAAAAAAACCTTTTGAATTTTTAAAATTAATTTGAATTCTGAAATTTTGAATTCAAATCATGTTTTTCGCAATCACGAGTTGCGACAGGACCCTACTCATTGTTTAAACCTCACTCGCTTGTTTCTAGAAACGGTTCCTGTCCCTCCTCTTGGGCGGTTACGTGTGTATAGTTGTGTATGTGCGCATAGAGCTGTGTGTATGCACATTGTCGTGTGTGTATGTGTGTAAAGGCGCGGTGTGTGTATGAGCGGGCATGTGTCTGGGACATGGACGCCACCGACCAGGAGCAGCGGCTACCGGGAGGAGCCGCGCCTGCAGAGGACGGTGGGGTTGAAAAGGAACCGGACATCAAAGAACGGTCAAATGAAAACAATTAGCAATCGTAATTGCTCAAAAAAATAAAAAAAAAATAAAACGTAATTTGAATTCTGAAATTTTGAATTCATATTAAGTGTTTTGCAATTACGAGTTGCGACAGGATCCTACCCATTAGAGTTATTGTTTCTAGAAACGGCCCTTGTCCCCCAAACCTACCCCTCCTCCTGGGCGGTCACGTGTGTATAATTGTGTGTGTGCGTAGACCTGTGTATACGCTCGTAGGCGTGTGTGTACGTATGTGAAGACATGTGTGTGTGTGAAGGCGTGTGTGAGTGTAGGACAAGGACGTCACCGACCAGGAGAAGCCGGATCTGGGGGACAGTGCTCAGGACCAGAGGAGCCGCGGAGGTGGGAGGTGGTGCTGCAGAGCCCCCTGGTTCAAGCTGAAAAAGGAACCGTACACAGAGACGGTCAAGTGAGAACAATAAGCAATCGTGACTGCTGAAAAAAAAACCTCGGAAAAAGATTGCATTATCGAATGGAAGTTAAGTAATTTCATTTTTAATGAGTGTCTTATTTATTTTTGTCGCTCACTTCATTAGAAAATAATTTACAATATATCTCCTAATTTATGTAATGTTTTCCGGTTTTCTTACAATTTTAAGCAAAAGATCTGCTATTTTAAACTTGTTTAACCAAGTATAATGACAGTTCGGTTGCTTGCTGGGCCTCGACGAACAGTATTTGATGCGGTATGCCGCTTCAAGTGGCTTGGAAATGATAGTCAATGTCCAGAAAGTGTACAAAAACGATAAGCGAACATTTCAGTTAATTGTTAGGTCAACCAAAAGTGTGTTCAATGAATACTTGGTTTCCACGAGAGAAGTTATTCGTAAGATGGGAATTTGTGACCGAAAAGTGCGACTAAGGGCAAAAACAGCTCAAACAAAAGTTTTACGAGTTCCGAAAAGTTCAAGCATTCTAATGGCTCCAAAGATGCCAGAAACGTTTGAGACGGGCTGCAAATACGTCCTGGAAGAGGATACCTTTCACTGACTTACCGTTCAATCAGCTCATAACTCCCAGAAAAGTAGGATTTGGTCTGTAGACACAAGCACCTTAGAAAATGTTAAGCATTGTCAGAATCCGAAGTCAGGCTTCGTCTGTGATGGAATCAGCACAAGCGACAAAAAAAATCTGTTTTTTTTTTTTTTTTTTTTTTTTTTTTGTGGATGAGGGACATAAAATGAATCAAAAAGTGTACCAGAAGGACATTTTAGAAGCTGTTGTGCTTCTGCGGATCTAAAAGCACTTCAGCGCAGCAATGTACACTGGACCTTTCAATTTGACTCCACACCAGTTCATACGGCCAGAGACAAGAGTGGTGCAAAGGTGCATTGTTTTAGATAGATATCATTTTTAGAGAGGACGCTCTCTACTCGCTAGACCTCAATTCCATTTTTTAAACTGTATGGCCTGTTTTAGAGTCAATGGTCTACCCTAAACTACACATAAGTTTGAACTCTTTAAATCAATTGCTTTATACGGAATAGGATTGATTCACTGACATGTGGTCCTTGAATAAAAATTTCAATAAGCAGTTGCACCTCTGTATTACTTCAAAAGGCGGCCAGTTTGAAACCAATTAATTTATTGATTGCTAAAGGTCTTCTCATATTATTATTTTTTGTGTTTTGTTAATTTATTTATTTTCAATAAAGTTACAAGGAAAATTGCTTGCCCGGGTTTTTTTTGCAGCACCCTGTATATTTGGGTAGCACAGTAAGCAGAACCATAGTTTTGTGATTAAAGTTATGTTTGTTTGTTTTATAAAGAAAGAAAATATAAATTCCTCACTAAGGATACTAGTTTTTTTTTACATTTAAAGTGATGCATTACGCATTTTTTTTTTTCGACTTCTTCATTATAAGTCTTAAAACTTTACATTACGGATGTTTTCAAGAGGGAATGTTTTTTCGTTCTTTTTGCTTCCATTTAAAAAAAATGCATGAAATCTGAACATAACATCTAACTAGAAGTATAATTACGATACTGTAACTGTTGCAAATACTGTCAAGATTTAAAATTTCGGTTTTCATTCACATTTTTATCTACATATTTTCTGCGGTTAATCAACTATAATACCTTTAAATATGCTGCATTTTTACGTTTTCAGTGAACTTGATGTTGTTTACCGCGCTGGTAATCAAATTTTCTGCAGATATTTTAAAGAAACTTTCTGCATACTCTTTGATCTAAATAATTTTAAAAATACTTTAAAGGCTTTTCTGCACAGTACGTAAACTGTTAAAATGTATGCAGTAAAAGGCTATGATAGGCCTTTGTTGGAAATCTTCTATTAAGTAAAAATTTCTTAAAGGTTCTCTTCATCGAAATTAAATTCATTTTTTTACTGTATTGCGTGTTCAGTAAACCATAAATTGAAAAAACAAGCAAACAATAAAATTTTTTATAAACAGGAAAAATCCTTTGATGTATTGTTAAGTGGATGGTAACGTTATCTTAAAAAGTTTGACAAAAAACTTCAATCTTCTTGTTTCAACGTATGTGTAAGTGTGACGTTTCTGAAGTCTCTTTGTTAAAAGAGAGTGAGATAATCGTATTCATCAGAAATTTTACAGTACATATTTCTTTACATATAATGCACTCATTAATCTATCGAAATACAGTCATTCGAAGCTCAGGCCATGTTGTTCTCCTGTCTTAAGTCATCACGCATCCGGTTATCCGATATCACGGAGATAATAATAATTTAATATGATGTCTTTAACTTTAGCATTGCATATGCTTCCCGCCGTAGCCTCTGGTAGCATTATGGCCTTACTCGATCTCATAAACCAAAAGTTCGCTAGCTTAGTTCGGTTGATAAATTTTAATGCGTGCGCTTCATTAGTCACAAGCAAACCTATATACCGGCTTTTTCATAGGTTATCTTCCGAAAGTCACGTACATACACACGTTTCCAATAAGTTGCGAAAATTCATACAGGGCAAATATTTGCAAAATTTATGACTCACCGTAACAGTATATTCCGTCGAGCTTCAGCAAACCATTTCATTCGAAACTTGACCATCTCCGCCCTTCCAACTAATGACTCATACCAATTCGAAACGCATCATTTCGACGGGTTTACCATTTGAAAAGACCATTAATGATCATCAATTTTTACTTTACTTCGCATCCCGAACACCGGCGGCGACTTTCATCCCAGCAAAATTAAACCTGTCAGGTCCCTCCTCAAGATCCTTTATTTCCCAATTAAGATCTTTCCGGCAAAACAAAAGACGAATCCATCTTCCCAGCTCCGAAAGAGTCGTTGCGCAAAGATCGATGGCAGCTGTCCGCAGCAGTGTGTGGTCTTCCGTCCGCAGAAGGGACAGCAGGAACCCGAAAATCCGGCGACAGGCCCATCCTTCACTGCCGGACGAATGATGGAAGAGCAGGACCTTTCCGGTCAATCTTTCCTCCCCACTCGTTCGAATGACAGCCGCAAAGACGGATCTTTCTCCTCGCCCAAGAAAGCTTCTTCGACACTTTACTATTAAAGTGGCACAAGGAAATTCTTAAAGACATCTTCTCCGGCCCACATCAACTTGTCTGCTTCAATTTTTGCGATTTATAATAATCCATCATTGTCACTTACTTTAATGCAAGAGGAAATGTCTTTATCGTGTTGGAGGGTTTTTTCCCCCCTAAATAAGAATATCATGCATGCATGTGAGAAATGAACGAGATGAAATGGCTAGAGAAGCTTTAAAAATAACGTAAAAACGAGCACGTTTACTAAACAAATTTGCTCATTTTCTCCCAAGAAGAAGTTTTAAAATACTCTTTTAATCACCGAAACTTCTAGTTGATACTGGATGTGTTTACATTGGCCAAACATGTGGTTATAAAGAACCCGCTCTTCTGAATTTTTCCGTATGTAGGGAACAGAAACTAGTATCAACTTGGAAACGTTTTGAATTGACGGAATTACAGCCACGTTCACCAACTGAGCTAAAACTAAATCAGACAAATTAGACACAAGAACCTCCCACTAAAGACTTGTAATCTGTTGAAAAAAGTCTGGAGCGAAAAATCGGGTATCTGATTGAGGTTTAACTCTTCAGGTGAATACCGTCGTTATTCACCAGCATATTTCAACGTCTGTCATGCATCCGAACAGAGGAATGAAACATTTTTATTGGTTGGCCGTGAAAGAGAATTGCTGTTGAAAACGGATACGTATAGAGAAAGAATGACCAGTTTTTAGACGGTTTTCCATTGCCTTTGCAAATAGGACCACAAGGAAAAACAAATAGACTCCAAGACTCCTGTTTACCACTATTTTGTACTACATGAAAAATATTCCTTGAAATTAAATAATTATGATTTACTTTCTAGACCAACATCCTATGAAACATCCGTGCAAAAGTGTATGCATCAAAAAATGAAGAGAAAGATTGCTGAAGAAAAAAAAATAGCTGATGAAAGTTTGATTTCAATTACTTTCAATTCTAGAAGAGGCATTAATTTTCGTATCATGTCTTGTGATAAAAGTTTTGTAGGCAGAAGATAAAAATATTTCGTCTATTGTTTTGAATAATTCTTCATGCATATGCGCCCGCTGAAAATTGGCGATCTTGGCGGGGCTCTTTCGGAGAAGAAAAATAAAGATCTGGGGGAGGGAAGAAAAATCTGCAAACAAATGGGTATAAAAAGATGGATGATGGAAACATTCATTCTTTTCCAACGGATAGCATCCATGTACCGAATCCGTCACAGTCAGCGGCAGGCGGCGATAATGCGTTATACACGGTTTCCATTCGGCGTTCTACGATTGGTCGTTCGTCTTGTTTAGTTACACAGCTTGGAGAGGTTCTTCAAAAAGAATTGAAGAAGGCGAAACGAAAGGAATGGAAAAGAGGCTGGGGGAATAGGAAAGATAGAAAAAAAAATGAAATATCTGCCAAACGATCGGCAAGAAAACAAATGAAAACGTGGCTGCGTTTGATTGGTCGTTTTAAACTTGAAGAATGTATTTCTTTCGGAATGGGCGTTACAATAGCGGCTCGAGTGTTCTGGAAATTTTTCAGTTTTATTTTGTTCCGAGCTTCTCAACCCAAGATATATTATGGACGGCCGTATGTTTGGCATTTTTTTTACTAGTGCCAGATGATGACGGCGCTATTGTTTATGTGCTCCGCTTTCAAATCAACTATTTATCATTTCCATCGCCAAACCGCCCATTGCGTTTGTGTAGCTTGTTTTCAAGAAAGATGTTAGATACACCTCAATCGCATTTCGCTTTTAAACCGCACTTTTTCGATATGTTGCCCTATAAACGGGATAATGTCCAAAACATATGTCCTTTTATGTTAATCAATAAAATATGTATTAACCCCGATCGTCTCTGTCTCTCTGTTTAAATCATATATGAAAGAGGGTTTAGGTTATATATACAGTTGGTTCTCTGTTTAACGACGCTCTATTTAACGACTTTCTGTTTAAAGACTACTTTTCACGATCTCAGATCCTCCACTGCAGTTCTAGAAGAATTCTATTTGAGGGCGCATTCTACTTAAGGACGATTTTTTGTGGTCCCATGTAAATCGTTAAATAGAGAGCCAACAGAATATATATATATATATATATATATATACATATATATATATATATATATATATATATATATATATATATATATACATATATATATACACACATATATATATATATATATATATATATATATATATATATATATATATATATATATATATATACATACATACACAGGGTGCAAGAAAAAACTCGGACAAAGATTGCAGCATCGAATGGAAGTAAACAAATTTATTTTTAATGAGCGTCTGAATTAATTTTTGTCTCTCCCTTTTTTCGAAAATTAGTCTATGTATCGTTTTTCGTTTTTCTTAGAATTTTAAGCAAAAGACCTGCTATTTTCAAGTTTTTTAATCAAAGAGAACGACACTTCGTTCGCTTGTTGGGCCTTGACAAACAGTATTTGATGCACAGTATGCCGTTTCAAGTGGTTTGGAAATGATAGTCGACGTCCAAGAAGTGTACAAAAACGAACAGTGAACATTTTTGTTAACCGTCAGGGCATCCAAAAGTAAATTCAATGAAATGCTTGGGTTTTATGGAAGAAGTCGTTCGTGAGATGGAAGTTTGTGACCAATAAGGGCGACTAATTGCAAAAACAGAGTTCGGACAGAAACTTCATAACTAATGTTCCAAAAAATTCAGCCTTTTACTGAAGAAAACAAATTCGTGTGACTCTAAAGATGCCAGAAACGTTGTGAGACGGGCAGCAAGTTTGCGCTGGAAGAGATACCTTTCATTGATTTACCGTTTAACCAACTCATAACCCCAGGACCGTATAACTAGGAAATAATTTCGGGAAGGGTTTTAAAACTTTCATGCGGAGCTTTGCGCTATTTGTGCTAATGTTCAAGTCGTCGGGTTATCTATTATGAAAGCGTTTTATGCAATTAATATACATATGAAAGACATTTGAGATTTAGAGCAATATTTTTTTGGAAATTTTTTAATGTAACCGAACTTTTTGGGGGTGGGGGTTGAACCCTAAGAACCTCCCCCCCCCTTGTATACGGCCCTGCTTAACCTCCGTACCGATTGGATTTGGTCTGTAGACACTCCAAGCACCTTAGAAAATGTATTAGTAAATGTCGGTACCAAAATCCGAAGTTAGGTTTGGTCTGTGATGGAATCAGTATGAGGAGGAGGGCCGTAAAATGAATCAAAAAGTGTACCAAAGGGAAATTTTAGAAGCTGTTCTACTTCTGTGGGTCTAAAAGCACTTCAACAATGCAGATTGGACATTCCAATTAAATTAGATCCCTCCCCCCTAGTTCATATGGCCAAAAAGAGAAGAGTGATGCAAGGCGCATTGTTTTTGACATATCATCTTTAGAGTGGACGCTCTACTCGCTAGACCTCGATCCCATTTATTACACTGTATGGCCTATTCCCTAAACTACACATAAGTTTGTAATCTCTAAACCAATTGCTTTAGAGGGAACAGGATTGATTAAAGGTAAAAGACTTGCGGCTCTTGGCTAAAAATTTCAGAAAGGAGTTGCACCTCTGTATCATTGCAAAAAGCCTCCAGTTTGAAAGTAATTAAATTTATCGATTGCTAAAGGTCTACTCATATCGTTATTTTTTGTAATTTGTTAATATATTTATTTCAATTATATTCAAATGCAAATTCAAATGAAATTGAGAGAATTTAACCGAATATGTACTGCAGTGTCAGTGCTAAGCTGCTAGAAACAAAAACAGTAGAAACATATTCAGGAGAAACAAAAACTGACCTATCACTCATGAACATATTGCTGATTCTACTAATTACAGTTTTGGAATAATTTCCTTTTTTGTGTTTTTACGAATAAAAATTTCTTGTCGGAGAGACGTTTATACAATGTTTCAAAACAGATATGCATCATACTTTTATGTACATTTGAACGACTAACCACTCATTTTAAATGAATTTCTTGAAACAGAACTGTGGTTTGAGAGAGAGAGAGAGAGAAACATATTCAGTCGTTAAAAAAAGAGCGAAAATATTTTGTCAAAAATATTGCAATTTGCTCTTTGCATAAAAATTAAAGTTTTCAAGTGTTTTCTAGATTTTTCTGTCACATAAGAGCAATTCATTACTTTTTGCATTACTTATGCAGTGATTAATTACCAATTTCAATTGAGGTATACAACGAAGAGGCATAAATTTGGAATATATTATATATCATGTTATTTATTTCAGATAGCAATTTTCGTTTAATAAAATAAAATATATTTATTGTTAAAGTTGAAAATTAACAGGACAAAAATGAGGGATTTCAGACATTTCATCACGCATATTTTCAATACATATTCATGGCCGAAGATAAGAAATGAAACACGTCTTTAACAGACAAAAAAATAGAAACATTTTCATGCGACATTTTAACATTATTAATAGTTCTTACAAATTTCAAATTTCGAAAAGAAAAATACGTACCCCCCCCCCCCCAAAAAAAAGAAGTAAAACGATACACACATGCACACAGTCACGTCTCTCTCTCTCTCTCATATATATATATATATATATATATATATATATATATATATATATATATATATATATATATATATATATATATATATATATATATATATATATTTAGTTATTTATTTATATTTGTGACAGCTACAAGAGAATCACTGTTATTTATAAAATCAAAGCCAAAGTGACATAGTCAATTTAGACATCCCGTCAGTTGGACTATTTTTGAAACTTTTCTTCTTCGTATTGATATTTATGTTTTATCAGGCAGTTTCGAATTTGCAACAATATTATTTATTGTATCTAAAGTCATTTATAGTATCGAATCTAGAACAATTTATTGTTGTTTCCATCTAATTCAAAGGAACTACATGTTCTGAAACAGTTATTTCTTTGTGAACTAAACAGTTCTCTTTTCTTTACTATCAACATCTAAGACTTTTTTTTCCATTCTTTCAGTCACAACAGACCTCTTTGAACATAGGTCTCAAAATAAGGCACAGCACTGTTTTACACTATGGGATAAAAATATCCTTCCAAGAAACTACTTTTCGTCAACCATTAAAATCTTAAAATCATCTTCTCACAAAAAAGCCTCAATGACACTACGCATTTACCACGATGTCGTCAACCTCTGAAACTTTTAGTGACACTATGTAAGATTCTAAAAGCACACTAATGTCTAAGCCTAAAAGAAAAGTCTTTGTTTGGAGCAAAAAGCCTGAGAACTTTGAATTATTAAACGAGCTCGCTGCGATCCTCATCACAGTGCAACCGCAGTGGACACTGACTTGTCCGATATTATTTGGTGACACCTTTTAACTAGGAAAAGATTTAAACTTAGCCGTTTATCATTTTTCCTCTTATTTCTTCTTTGCGTTCCCAAAACTTTTAAAATCTCATCCGGCGAAACTTTTCTTCAGTTCACTTCACGGTAGCAGATTAAAACCGCAGCTGCAAATGAGTTGCTTCTAATGTGTGAATTCTTTTGATCGTAACAATGCTTTTTACATTTTTTCGTCTGTGTATCTAACACATTCTTTCTCTCTTTGAATGGGCGTAAAACTCTTTTAAAACTGTGTGGTTGGTTGGTGGAAGTTGATACGAGTTCAAAAGAAAGAAAGACAAAAGGATTTCTCGGGGAAAAGTCGTTGAGGTGATAAGAAAATGTAAAGCTGCTTGCAGTGTTATTCTTTTTTTCTTGTTTCTGAAGTCGATAACAGGCTTGTCCAATCAAATGACAAAAAGTAAATTGAATGGGACTTTGTTTACACCTTCCAGTGCTATGAATCCATTTTACAGTTCAATGGGTGCTGTTGAGAAATTAAGTAAAAAGGAACTTTTATGTGTAGGAAGATAAAAGATCACATGTAATAGGATAAAATTTTATGTGCATGCACTGCACTGTAAAATTGGTTGCTGAATTGAGGGAAATGCTCTTTTATAGTCACCATACGAAGTATTATTTTCCCTTATTGTCTTTTTGAAAAAGAAAAGATAATTTCAATTGACTTTAATCTTAACCATTACATAACACTTAAATAGAAGGTAAAACAGTACAAGATAAAAAATAGGAGGAAATAAAGTGATACAAAAAACAAACATTAAAAAAATAAATATAAATAAAAACAGCTTAAAGTAGAGACGAACTTGTTTACAACAACAGTCCCGTTCAAACGTCAAGTAATCGCTGGCCCAAGTCGATTTCTAGTTGGAAAATAAATCTGACTTTTGACGTTTTAAACGTTTTTAGTTACTTCATTTTTCGTGTTTTTTCCATAGTAAAATGGGTTTGTTTCCTTCAGTCAAAAGTACTACTTATAATCACTGAAATTGATAGAATGAGCAAAAAAAAAAAAAAACATAGATCCAGAAAATATTTTTATTTTCCCAACAGTTATTTTTAAATTATTTTTTTTTTAATGTCCGATTTTTCAAACAAGGCGTGGTCTTGATGACGTCACAAATAATGCATTTTGCGCAACTTTCTACCACGTTCCATGTTATGATAATCAACAAGCGAATCAAATATTGCGCTCTACGCTTGCTATCAACCATATCGTTGCCAATACACGTGAGTAAAGATGCGAATTAAATATTTTGCTCTATGAATAGCAACACTAAATGGCATTTCATCATTTGTGATGCCATCGGCAAGATTTGTAAACAATGAAAGCGCACCGAGTAAAATAATTTTTTAAAAATATTAAACTTAAACAAATTATTTAAAAAATGGTCAGATCCTATGTTTTTAAACATGCTCTTTCAGAAAAAAAAAACACTTTCAAAATTTGGAAACGACCCCATTGTAAGAACTCAAATTTAATGACAACCGTCGGGATGACCTTGAACTGTCATTCTCATCGCACTCAATCTGTTCTGATAGTTCTTCGTTTTGTAGATTTCAACAAATTTGAACTTGGAAATTAAATGGTTTTACAATATATGGGTGTAAAGTGAAATTAGACGACATTCGGAAAACTAGTGGTGAAATAACGGACTCTGAGATCGATCACAATACAAAACATTGCCACGAATTTTGCAATGAAAATGCTCGAATTTGCAAATATGAAAATCCTAACAACTAATACGTCTACTACCTCAGAAGCTGTAAATATTTTAGCATCTGTATCGTGAATTTTTTGACAAGACGAGACAAGGTGATTAATAATTAGGTAAAAAAATCATCACTATGCCTCAGATTTCCATAAAAATATAAGGCAGGGGAATGTGGAGCAAAGTGAAAAGATGAAATATTTACTCTGCTTTTAGCACCATTTATCTAGTTATATTTTAACTATGTAATTACGCATGTAGTCTGTTCCTGTCAAGAAATAACTACCCTTGAAAATTCAAGAATATGATAATACAAGCGATTTTCAAAAATTGGTATTTATATTGTAACATTTTGTCGTAAGTAAAAATTACTTTTGATATTATTTAATGAGAAAGTTCTTGTTATTAACATTTCAAATATTAATTGAGATCTACTTATATTCGGTACAGTATTTAGTAATTTTATACTCACCTTATTTGTATTTTGAATGCTTTGCACAGTTAGTCAAAGGCATGCTGGGCAAAGTGGATAGAGCAAAGTCAAATAGTTCATTTCATTTACTTGTTTAATCATTTATCAAATCACTTACGCATTCATTGATTATTTCATTTGCATTCCTTAATTTAATAATTCTCGTATTTATTCATTTGTTTTCTTATTCATTCAAAATTTTATTCACTCATGTATTTTTCTCACATTTTAAGTCATTTATTTATTTATTTTCTCGTTTATTCTTTCATTAACTTTTCATTTATTTCTTCTTTCTTTTATTTATTCATTTATTTAATCAAAAATATCTTTACTAGTCCAATAGAAAATTCTCATTAGAAAAATACTTTATGTTTCACTTTGGAAAACCCATGAAAAAAAATGATTTTTTTTTTTTTTTTGAAGATTGAAATGTACAGTCAAAAATTGAAAATATTGTTTGAATGCAAGTTTTATATCCAAATATATCGTTCTTTCTTTTGTACCATAATTTTCAGAATAAAAATTTCCAGTTTGTTCATATTGAAAAAAGTAAGTTACCTTAACTATTTCACTTTGACCCACAATTCCCCACATAAATATGAATTTTTTTCATTTTATTTTGGAATTCCAGGATGAGTAACTTAAGTTGGTTAGTTTGGTATACTTATCTTATTTCGTGATTCGGTAAAGTTATCCATCGGTTACTACAATCAAAATCTTCGTATCCCCAGGTGATCACACAAAGCGGAAGCTATTTAATTCAGTTTTTTTTTCTTCTGATACGTGCAAAAGAATGTGAATTTTAAAACTTTCCTAAGTTCTTTTTAAATAGAATTAACAACACAATGCATGTAGCATATATGTTACGCATGTTATTTTTATCTACTGCTTAAACTGCATAAAGATAATGATCGTGCTACCTTTAGATTTATTATCATCACGTTTAAGGATGTTATTAAATCGTCGTATAATTTCTCTTCAAAGAGCGATAGATTTTATGAACTCAACATGATAATTAAGTTATTAATTACAATGCGTGTTACATCAATTTAGATCTTCCGAATTTATTACCCGCACGGGAAATTGATTGTGTAATTGATGGCGTTCAATTACTGTTGCTTATGTCAATAGATATGTTTGCGAAATAGCACATTTTCAGAAATTTTCAAACGTGCTATTTCAATTATAATGACTTATCATTACTTTATCCATGAGAAAAAAATGTTTTTAAATTCAATATTTAAAATTAATTTCAGTTCCTATTCAGCTAATTATGGTTTTATATTTGAATTCTTTCGTTTGCATTTCAAAACAGAAGGTATAACGTATGGGTACATTGTTTGGTTTATGTTAAGATTTTTTCTGATTTAGAAAACAGAGTTATCTATTTATAGGTTCCAACCTTAAAACGATAGTTGTTAAAAATAAATTTGAAATCAGTAGTTATTTCATAATATCATAATAGGTATAAGGAATATTTTTTTTAATGGAACAAAAGTAGGGCAGAGTGAAATGGTGCATAATTTGCTGTTTTTAGCGCCCCTACCTGGTATAATTTTAACTATGTAGTAGCACATATAGCCTATTCCCGTCAGGAAAACTTTCAATCAATATTTCAAGTACTTGTTGCGGGTTCGATATGAAAAGTCACATCCACAGCAGGTACAAATTTCCCAATATATTTTTTATTTTTTTATATAAATATTTTATTATTTTTAGAATTTTTTTGCTTCAGAGATTATGGCACATAATGGTCACTTGCATTAAAATACATAGAAACGAAAAGAAAAAAAGGTTTTCTGAATTGAAGTAGATATATATACCTAAAAACTTCACACGGGCAACAATATGTTGAGCAATGTGTTTTTTAAATGTTTATTTAATTTAGTTCTTAAGTATAAAAAAAAACATAATTAATTTTATTTTTGTTCTATTTTTGAAGGGGAGTTGATACTTTAAAAACTTTCAAAAAAAATTTTTTTCAGTTTTTACATGCTTAAAATTTTTAAATCAAAAGTTTTCAAGCGTTTCAAGCGCCTCAAATTCATGTGTCTAGGTAGATGAAAGTAACTCAAATAAAATATTTATGGGGCAATAATCTACGTAGACTTTTACTTTTTATCATGATTTTCTCAAAACATCAATTTTAAAAACTTATTAATATTTCTGGAAAATTACTTTATTTGCTTTGAAAATTTCATTACATTTAATTTATATCTTTATAATTATACTGGAGCATATATTTTTGCTTTAGGGCTCGTTTTCTCCTAAAAGCTGTTTTTATGGTCAAAAACTTTTTTTTTTCATTTAAAAAGTTGCAATTGGTAAAAAATTGATAACTTATGAAATAAACAGGTTGGTTGGTTTATTTATTTTTAATGGCGCAAGAGCCCTTGGGGGCTATACTGCGCCAAACGATTTTTTTAGAATAAATTATATACATAAATATAAAGTCAGGATATGATAAAACTAACTGTGTTTTGAGGAGTAAGGTATAAGCATGAGTAGTTTAAAATAAGTAATAAAAAACATGTAAACATTAAAAACATTAAAATAACGTATGAAACAATATGTTGACAGAAAACTTTGAATAACAAGAATAGGGAAAAATCACATTTTGACAAAACAAATACTAAATTAAACAGGAGAAGCCAATCTCCTGGAGGAAGGAGTACAAAAGAAATAAACAGAATTGCATTAAAATTTCACTTCAGTACACACCCAGATATTTTTTTAAAACACTTAAAGTTGTAAGTTTTTACCGTTGAAACCTATTGAGAAAAAGTTACATTAAGTTTAGCTATTTGACAATACGCGTATACAAGGCACAAACTACTCAAAAAAAAAAAAAAAAAAGAGAAAGAGAGAGAAATAATCGAAACGTGTCGCATTTTTATAAAAGTGTAAAAGCACATTTTTACACTAAAGTTGTTGAAAAACGTTTAAGTTTCTCAGAGATTATTTGTATGCATGAACTTTTAAGTGTCTGAAAATCGCATTATGTTACTACAATATCCAATATACAGGACATGTTTACGTTAGGAGTAAGTAGAAATAATTTACATACGGTCCCTTCTTGAATCTAAAAAACATTTAATATCTTTAATGCCTTTCAGTTAACCATCCACAATACGTTATCCAATTGTAAAATGCGAAAGTCTAAAATGAATTTAAATTGTTTGCCTAGCCAATCAAGGATTAAAAAAAACTAACTTACCTGATTTTGTAAAAGGATTAAAACCTTTCAAAGCCTCAGCCAAAAATGTGGAAAGAAAAAAAAACAGTATCTTTTAAGTACACATATACTTTCAAAATTTAAACAATTTCAAGCTTGCATTTCCTATTAATTCCATTTAAGAAGAAAATATTTTGCTTTCGTTTTGCACTTTAAGCATGAATATTTGAAATCCGGAATCGCATTCCGCTATGAATTGCACAGTTTTCTTTCAATGCACAAAAATTAAATGCTCTTATTCGCAAGAATATGTTGACCTTATTTTAAGAGGTAATGTTTGTGTCGGAAAGATAACTAATGCACTTCCAAATTACAAAGGAAAGCGTAAAAGATTTAAATTTTATCATTTAGACTTATCGCGGTTATTTTTTTTTCAAAGTAACATAAATATGAAAATTCATTGTGTTAAATTTTGATCGTGACTTAATCCTATGAAAATAGTCATGTATTTTTATTGCTCATTGCTTTGAATTAATTTGGGAAAGTATTACTTTAATGACAACGAGAAGTATTGAGTAAGATAATTAAAAACAACGTTATATGTCTGTGAATTTCAATGTCTAAGGAAATACTTTTCAATATTTTGGTTCTTTACTTATTCGTTAAAGTTTCTTTTATAACTACTTTTATCAGAAAAAAATATAAACTTGGCCTTTTTTTTCGTTTCATGTAAAATAAGTTTTAATTAAATTTATTAAGTAAAATTGGTCATTGCATTCTTCTTTGACATCTAGCAGTTGAACATTTTTATTCCGGAAAATTATTTGCTACAAATTGTCATATATATGTTAGGGTGGTCCTTATATGAGGTTAAAAAATAAAATTGTAAATTTTCAACGGGCCAGCCCCTAGTTTTGATCTAGTATATAAAAAAGAATTACTGTAATTTTTAAAACACATTTTTAGGAGCCGCTACCGCAGCTGAAACTTTTAAATTTTTAGAAAACATTTCGAAATGTTGCATTTTCAGTAAAAATAACAATATGTATTAAACATTTCTTACAATTTACAATTAAACACATCTATTAAGATTAAAAAAAACTCTTTTGAATGAATATCCAAATCACAGTATAACCTTTTAACACAATAAGGTGCTTTTTTTAAAGTCCGAATACTGGATTCTGAACAGTTTCACTAACAGCAACAAATGTTGCTTTTGATCTTCATCTTTTGTAAGAAGTTTATTGTATTCTTCGATTAGTGCCACTCCACGTTCCACTACATTATTTCCAACTTTTAATGAACTAACAATTTCCTTACTTTGCTTGTAGGGTTCGTCTTCTTTCCATTCTGTCACATCTTTTTGACGAAATTCTGAAGACATACACAAGGTTTTAAAAATCCGCATTGTGTTGCTTTATGCAAAATCATTTAAACTCTTTTTAAAAACTACATCTGGATCTGTTATTGCTCTCTTTAAGGGTTCATCATCTCCTTGCATATGTCGCAGATGCCAGGTTTTTCTTGTTCGCAGAGTTCAAATTGATCTCTGAATAAATACATTTTAGGTACGTAAAGAAGATCTTTACCTTCTTGGATACGGATCATGTAAAGAGCGTTAGCATGAGCAAGACTCCATTTGTCACTTTTCTGTTTGAAACCTTCTGAACACTTCACTTTTTTTTTTTTCTTTTTGAGTTTTGCCCATTCTTTAAAAAGTTCTTCAATTTTATTTATAGCATGATTTTTTTTTCTAGTGTGAATCATAGCCTTTTCCCAAACACAAAGTACAGTCGAAGACCATTATAACGCACACATTGGGACCAGAGTTTTTGCGTTATACATGTTTTGGCGTTATATAGGTCATTTCACAAATTTTTAAACTAATATTCAAAATATATCTATATATTAGGACTTCAGGATGAGTTTTATCTGTAATGAATATTAAAGCACTAATTATACAATCAGTCATTCACAAATAAATATGTTTCTTTATTACAAGAAAGTGAAATATCCTGCACTTCTGCTAGCTTCATGGTTTGCATAACAGCTGCATTTTCAAAAATCATCTGGTATTTTCATTTTACTGTAAATGCTAATTTTCATTTAAAAGCTTTGAATTAAGATGAAAAGATGAAAAACTGATTCAAAATTTACTTTTCCTAACAATTTTTATGTTTGCAAGGCAAAACAGAGAGATTTTTTAAACTTCAAAACTTATTGTTTACTTCTGAAAAGTTGTGCGGTTTATAGAGAATTGCGTTATACAGGTCGGCGTTGTAAAGGTATTCTACTGTACATCACTATAGCTGCACAATATCAGAATCTCGAGTATTTAGATTTAAGGCATTTTAATAATGGAAAAAAATGCTGAGAACTTCTCTTTTAGATGGCAGTTTTGTTTGGCACTGTGATGATAACATTTGTAGATTTTCTTGTTAAAACGGCCGTTTTGCTGCTTGATGTAATTAAAAAAAGTATTATAAGTTAAATCACTGTTACTACTTTAATAATAATATTTCAAACTATTTGACTAACAATTTTTAAATGACTTTTGATTAAGTCGACCTTAAATTAAAAATGAAATGTTGTCAATCCACTTTCAGAGAAATATATTCAACTTCGTATAGTAGCAGACTGCAATCTAATCTGTTCATCTGTTTGTGAGTCAAATTTAAAACACATTTCTTTTGTTACGTTAAGTTTCCTACATATACAAAAAAAAAAAAAAAAAAAAAAAAAAAAGAAGAAGAAGAAGAAAGGAAAAAAATAAATAAAAATAATGTTAAATAACATTATAATCGTTTTTGCTTTCCATACTGTAAACTGGTTAGAGCTCGAAAAAACAAAAACAGCGGCACCATTATTATTTCCCAATGGAATGAAAGAAAAGAAAACTCATCAGTTTTGCACTCTGAACATATGGTCGTAAAATTTCATATCAAAACATTAAACTTGACTTTGACTACCTTCTACCTTGTACCAGGGTGTCCCAACCCAACCTTCTCCTAACTTTGAAGCTCGGTAGCGACCCCTAAAATACATTTTTTTTGTCTGAAATTATTGTGGAAGTCTTATTTTAGATCGTAAACAAAAATGAGAGGGTGGCACCTTCAAATTTCATAAGTTCATTGTTAAGGACCACAATAATATACATTGGTTAAATGCTGATTCAATGAACTGATTTCTTAGAATATAACACTTTTATCTTGTATAATTTTTCAAAGAAAAAAATGGAAATTAAAATGAAAACTTCGCTATTAAAAAATGGGGGGGGAGAGAAAAAAAAAGCAGAAAGCAGATGAAATCCAAGCACATTCATAAGAGATAGGTGCGGGAGGTACCTGATATATAAAATAAGTTCTTTTGAATCAGCTTCTGAGAAAATTTAGTTTAGGTTGATAAATATTAAAGCAATTTTGATAGTTTGTGGTAGTTAAATAAAATATTGGTTATAAATTCCTGCCTATTTTCATAGTACAAACATACAGTCTCCTTTCTTTAATTTCAATCTTAAAAAACAACAAGATTTATGTTTTTAATTTTCTATTTCATTTAAATATTTAAAAATAATCGTACAGGGAAATATGCGGCAAAGTAAAATAGTAGGGCATTGTAAGATGGTCAAATATTAACTCTTTTTCGCCATCTATCGGGTAATATTTTAACCAGCATTATTATAACGCAATTAATTAAGCATATCATTATGCAAGCAATTTTCAAAAATTGATATTCATATTGTAATATTTTGTTGCAAGTTCTCGTCATTAACATTTTTAATATTAATTAAGGTCTACATACTTGATGAAGTATTTAGTTATTTTATATTCAGCTTATTTGTATTTTTGACGTTTTGTGCATTTAGTGTAGTGTATGCGGGACAAAATGGATGGGGCAAAGTGAAATAGTTCATTTTGTTCATTCTTTCAATCGTTTTTTAAATCACTTACTTATTCAATTATTAATCAATCCATTTATATTTCTTCATTTAATAATTCACTTATTTACTCATTCATTCCCCACTTATTTTCTTATTCATTATCTATTTCATACATTCATTTCTTTTCTCACATATTAACTAATTAATTTATTCTTTTATTGTTTCATTTTCTTTTCATTTATTCATTTATTTTACTTACTCATCATCCCATCAAAAAAATTTTAGTATTTGAATGAAAATATTTCATTAGAAAAATGTTTTATTTTTCACTTTACCCCATGAGGAAAACAAAAGTGACATTATTTAAACTGCTTTCGGAATTACAAATTTTACTGCCAATAAAATTATAATAATGTATCATTGCAAGTTTTTTTTATGAAATACATTGCCCTTTGTTTATCCAGGAAAATGTCAGGCAAAATAAAATAGTTAATATAACTTACTTGATTAAAAATGAACTAATTTAAAATTTACAGTACATAAAGAAAGAACAGTGTATGCGTATTTTATAATAAAACTTGCTTTGAAACAATATTTTATAATTTTGGCAATAAATTTGTAGCTTCAAAAAAAAGTGGAAAATTTACACTTTTTCTTCCATGGGGAAGAAATGAAAAATAAAATATTTATCTAGGAAAATATTTTCTATTTGATTATTCAGTATTTTTGATGAAATGAATGAATAAATAAAAGAAAGAAAGGATAAATAAAAAAAATAGTGGAACAATATACAAACAACAAATAAGTAAATTAATTGATTTAGGAGGAAAAATAATGACTGAATAAAAAACAAAATAGGAAAATGAATGAGCAAATAAGTGATTAACGTAATAAATGTTTGTTAATAAATAGATACGTAAGTAATGTAACACACACAAATAATGAAATAAATAATCAAAATTAACTTTTTCACTTTCTCTCGTCCACTTTGTTCCCCATGCACTTGAATAATTGTACAAAACATTTCAAATAAAAATATGCTGAATATTAAATAAATAAGTACTTTACTTGATGTTAGTAGGTCTCAATTAATATTTATATTGCGAAAACATTTTATTTCATAATAACATAAATAATTTTCAACTTACAACAAAATATTAAAATATGAGTATCAGTATTTAAAAATTGCTTGCATTATGATATGTTTTGATCTTCAGAATTAACTTTTTTCTGACTGGAATAGTAGACTATATGTGTTACTACATAATTTGAGTATTACCAGATAGGGAGCGATAAAAACAGAGTAAGTATTTCACCACTTTGTTAACTTTTAAAAAGTTAAAATATCTTAACTATTTCCCTTTACCCGATTTTCCTCCACTGTACTAATTTATTCACATTTTTTACTGCAACCGTCGAATTTGACATTTCCAGTTCCTAAACAATACTTACAAACGCTAAAAGCAATAATGAATAAACGGAACCAAACTTAATGTTATTTACTTATTCATTGATATTTTACTTTTTTTTTCTTGTTTTAAATGATTTAATATTGATCTTGACAATTATTTTTAGTTCTTTCTAAATGCATTAAAGACAAATTTTTTGTGAACTTTAAAAAATATTTTATGTGTAATTACATATTTATTTATTTTTATCCGAAAGATTAAAAAAACAATAAGATGTTAGTTATTTTAGGATCTGTTTAATAATTAATTCTAAAACGTTAAATGCATCATTCAAAAACAAACACCCTTATTTACTCATTTTATTTCTTATTATTTTTATTTATTTTTTATTTATTTATTCATTTGCATTTCCTACAAAAAACTCCGCGAACAATTTTACTTCAGTTTCAATAATTACCAAAAATACATTTAAAAAAACTGATGTTTGATATTTACATATTTCTATTTATGATAGCTGCTAAATGCTATTTTATTTTGATAGATCCGCTTTAAAAAGAAGTATCCTTTTGAGATGTTACTTAATTATTGGTTGCTCTTTTTCACCAATCTATGTTAACTAACACCACCACCAGATTAAATAAAATAGTAAGTGTAAGTAGAAGTAAATGAAAGACGGTTCCAATACGCTTATTTAGAATGTATGGCCAAACGTTGGAGGGAAAAGGTTTTCCTGGGCCGTCCTGTGCATAGCTGTCCACGTCTTCTATTTCTCTAGTTGTAAAACTCAGAAAAGTTAGAGCAAGAAGCGTCAAAAGTGATTGTCTTGCGTTTTATTTTCTTTGCGTCTGTCACAGCATATTTTCTCCTTGTTTCTAAAAGCAAAGGTTGGAACGCAATAATATGAACTGAGAACCATTGCTATTTCAAGAAAATGGGAAAGTCGTTAAGGTCACGTGTGGTAAACGTCTAAAAATAATACTAGAAACTGAAGTAAAAACAAATACATTATGAGAACCTGCGCATGAAATTCTCCTCAAGTATTTAAGGGGGTCCGTGACACATTCTGAAAAAAAAAAATATATTAAACGGATTCGCAACACCAACAAACTGTAGGGGGCACTGCATCCACCTTCTAATGGTGGATGAAAAAGGTAAAACAAACGTATGCCGTATCGTAGAAAATGCTAATAAGTAAAGCAATTTTTGTTTGTATGCATGATTTTTTTTTTTTTTTTCATTTTAGATTAATTTTTAAAGTCTTGTGGATATTATAGCCCACGTAGAAAGGAATGAAAATTCAAGAAGGATTACTAAGCGTCAGAAACTAATGCAAATTACGTAGTTCTAAGCAGACATTTCCACTATGTTGAATTCGATATTTATCAATTCCTGATGGAACTACATTTTCGTGTGGCCAGAAGAGTGACAAGAATAACAATTAATGCCAGATAATTTAATTATATGACGTTATGAATTATTATCAAAAAAAGATGATACTTCTTTGCCTTGCTTAGCTTGCGTTAATTGTTTTGCATTTGTTGCTGAGTTATTTTTCTCAAATTGCCGAATCGGTTAATTAAAAAATTTTCTGTTTCGTATACTTCTAATTTCTGAATTATGATTTAATTCTGTCATGCTATGCAAATCATCAACAAAATTCTCACGGATATATGGTGGTAGTTTTTTTTTTTAAATTGATCTACAATTATTTATTTTAACTTATAGAATTCTTTAATCTTTCTACCATTTCATTCCACTCATGATAAAAAATTAAAATGGTTTAACTGACATGCGAAATCTCATCAAAGGTTCTTTGCTCGCACAATACGAAAACTATAACCATAAACAAATTTTGGTGAAACTCTTCAGCTGATAATGAAAACAATAAAGTAAAGTTGGCACACTATTTTGGAGATGAAACTTCTCGGCTTTTGTTTTTGCTTCAAATTTCTTTCCCGGTTAAACATTATTCATTTCGTTCTACGATAATATATTGAAGAAAATATTTTGCATACTGTCCATTACAACCAAATGCTGCAGTAAAATAAGGTTACTTTAATTAATTATTTTTAAAACTAGGCGGAGATGAAAGCCCGAATTATTCCGCTAATGGTATTAAATCCTTCTTTCGAGCTTAAGGGGGAAAAAAAAACATTCTTACAGATTCACACAAAACGATAAAAATTTTTACCTGGTGTAACGCTATCCTCTTTCAAAAAAAAAAAAAAAAAGCTTCGAACAGCATATTTGTTTTTAATTTCATGTAAATGCGAGTTAATCCAGAGTTTTCTTATGTTTACAATTTCGTCATTTACGACAATCAACCAATCAATCCAAAAAGCAAGCCAAATACCAAATATTAAACAATTTAGATAAAAAAATAATGATGAGAAAAAGGAAAATTGCAAGCAGCTATTTAATAGGAAAAGACAAAGAATGAATCCAGAGCTCATCAGCCGTGGAGGATTCAATAAATATGGTCAAAGAACAAAAAATTAACTATGAACTTTCATATTTAATGATTAAATGCTGGAATTTTGCGCTGGTGTGTAGGGTCAATTTCGCTGCAATTCAGTGTTAGATTTCTTTTTCAAACTTAATTGACATACGTAATGAAGCGGGTAGAACATTACAAAAGTTCCCATTAAAAACTCAGAAATTTAGTCTTAGTGAAACACAAAGCCAAACAAATTGGGAGAGAGAAATTCATGTCGTCTCCATGATCACCATACGGTAATTCTTTCTTTCCTTTTCTTTTTCTAGTCTAATGATTTGTCAAGGTTTTGATCAATGAAAAGCAACACAAGAAATGTTATCGAGGCGAAGAAATGTCAAAATAATGAGTTTTTCCCACGAGAAAGTAAGCGATGTTTAGTTCTACAAGTAAATTTTCCCCCTTTTTTTCTAAAGTAAAATGAAAAAAGTTGATCTTTCACTTGGTCTACTATACAATAACGCATCAAAATAACGTTTGAGACTAGCGCTCATCACCAAGAAGGAGAGAAAGTGAGCCTAACATCCAACTTTCCAGGTGCCTTGTTAAATTTTCAGATTAGCAACTATACTAGATAAATTACATAACGAATTAAAAGCTACGTAATTGTTAGTGATTCACAATGTTGTAAATATATAGATCGTTCCGTGAGATAGCTGCAAATCACGCCAAGATTCGAAACTGATCGATGGGGTAGAATTTAGCTTTCCAATCACACACCAAGGCTCTTGTCACAGTGGGATTCATGTAATGCTATTTAACCTCCGTATAATCGGTGAGGGGGCTGGAAAATGCGCAACATTTATGAGGTACTGGCGGTTTGGATTAAACGCATGTGTAAGCATCCGTCTTCGCTGTCGCCAATTTATCACGCCAAGGACTGTGTTTATAGCAACCCTCCGCTCCAGAGACAAAGGCCTATGTTTTAGGTAGACAAGGACCATTTATTCTGTCTAATTCCCGGCTGACTCGGCGTAGAAGGGGCCTGTGATGAATGATGTGCCCCGCCAACCGCCAGGCGGCGCTAGCATCGCCCTTTGTCACGTCACTCCTGCTGACGGGCCCACTGCTATCTATCATTCTTGATGCTAGGAAACAGAGCAACTAATTTTTTTCGTCTTTGCGTTTGAATGATTACGAAAGAAAGAATAAGAAGATGAAAAAGAGAAACTTTATTATATACTATTATTGACGATAAATAAAAAAATAATGGAGGGGAATATAAAAGCTATAATTATAGATAAAATGGCTCGGCGGCGTGAAGTGATCGTGGTAGATTGTTTTTTTTTTTTATCTGTCTTTACTTTTTGTCTGATGCGATGTACAGATGTCGTCAAGGGGGGAGATTTTATGCCGCTTGAACTTTTTTTCTTTTACTTATTTACTTTTAATGTCTATTCCATAATGTTCTCTAAGAAAAAAATCTATTGTTTTATTACCAAAAGTATGCTTTGAAAAGAAGAGCAGTAAAATTAGTGAGTAAGAATTTTTTTGCACTCACCAATTTTCTCCAAATGAGTTTTGAGATTGAATTTTCTACACAAGAAAAATAGTTTTCAAATTAGGTTACTTTATTTTATGAAGAGTCCACAGAAAAATCCACAGAAAGACGTTTATTGAACATTTCCGTAATGTAAATAATTCAAACATCAGTGAATAAATTCAAAATAAGTTAAAACTTTATGGAATGACAATTTATTCCCAGCAGAAAAGATTTGAGAAAAAAAAATTCTGATAATAATAAAAATTTGGATTTATTTTTTTATTTGTTTATTGATTTATTTATCATTTGCAGTTTTCAAATAAATAAATAATTAATTAAAGACTTGTACAAACCTTTCAACGGCACCAAATTATTTACATTTTATCTTCATTTAATCAAAAATGATTTTTTTTTTAAACTTTCATTTTCTTTTTTTTTCTTCACAATATGCAGAGTTTATAATTATTTAACTGCACTTTTACTATGCCTGGACTTAATCTACGGATAATTTGAAGACGAAATCATCTGCATTTTATCTTTACTTCACACATTAATGTGACGTACACTCATTCATGTGTGTATTTTGATAGTGTAATGCACACAATTTACACTATCAAAATACCTTCCTTAAGCTTGATCAACATTCAATTTTTTTTTTTTTTTTTTTTTTCAGTTTTATTCGTGATTTCGCTGTGTTTACATTTTATCTACAAATATTTCAAATACATTATGAAATTAAAAATACTTTAGCTAGTTATTCTTTTCTTAGGTCTCAACATTGGTTCATATACAAAAATACAATGCCGAAAATCAAATGAACTGCCCAGTCTATTAGATGTGTTAATATGTAGCTTATGTTATCAAGGGCGCACATATAGGGGGAAAAGGGACTTAAGCCCCCCATCCTAAAAAATAAGAACTTCCTTGCTTTTAGTGCTTTTTTCTTTGCAAAAATGCATAAAAATTAATTTTCCAACCATTAATGAATAAGTTATTAAAAATGTCAAATTTTAATATCTCCAATCTGTACTGAAATCGGTCTCCATGGGGAAATTATTCTGTTAAACTATAGGGGAAATTTTGAGCCCCCCCCCCCCCCTCCTTAAAATTTTGTTTATGGTTGCCCTTGTATGTTATATTGTTTAGCACTTGCTTTGTTATTCCTACTTTTGTATGGTAAGAAAGTCTGCATCTATAAAATAAAAAAAAGAATATTGTGAAAAGACAAATTTTTACTAATGGTATTATTTTGTAATAACTGTAAGTATACACGATTTTATAGTCAAGTATTCGAAAATTTCAACAAAAACACTCTAAATTTACTAAGAAAAGTTATACATCACTCAATTCAGAAATATCCATGTAATTATGCTCATTTTTGGAGAACAAGTTCAAAAAATAAATGTGAATAATTAATCACTGTCAAGCTGCCGTTTTTCTCCGGTATTGCCTTTCGTTTGTTAAAAAAATGAAAATCTTTATGTCTAGTAACAGAGGTAAGAGAAACACGAAATACAATTTTTTATGGAAAAATGAAACAGAATAGGGATTTGAAGATCTAATTTATGCAATAGATCTTCAAATAATCAAATACCAGCTGAATAAAATGTTTACACACAGCAGTATCAATGCTATACTCGTATAGCACTAAATAAACACAAAAATGACAATGCTGCAGTGCTAAATAAACACAAGAATAAGAATACTAGAGCTCTTAATAGACAATTCATTTTGAAAGAAATCTTCTTGGTTATCCATAAAATGTCTTAGAAATTCTTTGATTGATCAGTTCTTCGTTTTTTGCTGAGTAAAAAAGTTGTGCTTGAAATTAATTTCATTTCAAAGAACAAATAAGCTACAAGAAAAATAGTGGCGGTATGCAGTTTCAGCCTTAATTTCCTTACTGATGAAAAATACCTCATTTTTGATACTTGAAATCTGATTCATTTTTAAATGATGTGTCCACACCAGCATTTAAGGCTTTAAGTAATTTTCAGTTCTTAAACTTTTCTAGCTGAAAAATCAGTGATTAATGAGAGGGGGGGGGGTATTTTTCTTGGATTTTTTCCCTTTTGTGTATGAAAACTTTAATAAACTCCTCCACACATAATGAACTTTATTCTAAAAGTTTTTTTTTTTTTTGTAAATGTATCAGTCTGGAAAGAGATAACTGAAATGCATTCCAATAAGAACTGAATTTTATGCGTATGATTTCTTGCAATACAAATTAATAAATTGATGAGTAATTTTTTTTTAGTGTTTCAAAATATGAAGATATAAATAAGTGATTATTATCACCTTTACATTTAGGATCAACCATCAGGATTAACTCAAAGCAAACAAAATGCATCAAACATATAATGCAGTGTGTTCCCAAGAATAAGCAATAACAAAAAAATTTGTTCCAATGCGACAAAAGCGAAAAAAAAAAAGATATATATTGCCAGTAACTCGGTCCAAATGCTTATTACATATGTCGGGATTTCTAAAGCTTCCAAAATCTCAACTCTTCCAATCGATATAGGCATTCATCCATCGTTGAAAGATATCAAAATCATCGAAGTGAACATTTTGAAGCAAAAACACAACTGCAAAACACCCAATTCGAAATTCCTCTTCTCCCTGGAGCTTCGCCGTAATCATATTTCTATTGGGAGACACATCGGGCTTGAAACGAAAGAAAATACTACAGAAAATGTTTCGCTTTTTTGTGCATAATCTGGCCATAGATCATTTTGTATCTCCACAAATGATAATTCTATCATTTATCATAGCATCATCTGACATTTAGAGGAAGAAAGCACAGAGTTAAAAGTAAAAGATTCGCGGAAACTTTGGTGGAAAGATGGATAAAGAAAAAGAAAAAAGATATCCATAAAAATTTAGAAATAAATGAAGTCTTTTCCCCCATATGTTATAACATGAGCAACGATGTGTATTTGAAGGATATTCTGAAATTTAAAGGGTGCATCTCCAAATTTACAATCTCAGTTTTAGTTTTTATGCTTTATGATATTGAAATTTTTATTCTTTATATTCTTCTCTTTTTATTGCTTCTTAACATAAAAAGTGTGCTTAGAACTTTTCCATTTCACTTTATTCATTTTATTTTTTTTTTATCAAAAGTAATATTTTAAATACTAGGAAGTCGCCCGTCTAGGTTTGACGGATGAAAATTGCTTCTCTTCTTCTACATTTCAACGAAGCAATTGCCTGTTCGGTGATATTTTGATTGTTGAAATTTTAACCCTAACTCCACTGGATTAACCCTAAGCGCCAGTACATATAGCGTTTATAGTTGACCGCTTTTTCGTTTCTTCATTCCCCTGAAATGACACAGAATTACCAATAAAACAGTTAAAGTTACCGGATCGATTTGTCACAATAAAGCCTTTCCCTGCATGTTAAACATTAGCAAAAGATATTATCAAATTATGATGCCGTGGCGCGAGTTCCATTGTTGAAGCACGTGGGTTACTCGACCATCGGTTATTATTTATATGAGGATGTGCTTCTTTAAAAAAAAGGACAATTTCTTAGTTATTCTTCACGATATAGTAACACACTGATATGCTGACTACGCGTTAAGAGCGGGGATGCTGACAAAGGGGTTAATGATGAAATGTTTATGATTTCACCATAATTTGTTTTTAAAACCATTTTAATTTAAAATCCTCTACATTTATATTTTGAAATCAAGAGAGGAAAAGCAATGTTGGATTCAATTTAATCCGAAACTTATGATTCAAGTGGAAAATATTACGTCCTCTGCGGGCCGTCGACTCCAGTGACAATTCGATAGCATAAAACACTCCAATAAGATGATGCTAAAAGATACTACTTGAGAAACCTAACACTCTAAAAATTCGGGAAATATTTGAGTTAAGTTTTACTGTAAAATGAAGCTCTTATAATGCATAAATACAGTCCAACCTCCATATATCGAACTTCCACATATCGAAATTTTCTATATATCGAAATCCCAGCAAATTTCTATGTTCATTACATAGAAAAATTGTTTCTATATATCGAAAGAATCTCTATATATCGAAATTTTTTTCGAGACGTTTGGAGATTTTTTTTCACTTTAGACTGCTTGTCTCATGAAAAATGAAGGTTAGGGAAGAAAATTATGTTTACTCAAGGTTGCTACGAAACTCATAAGGAATCTGGGGTTGAGGGGTGTGCAGATAGGTCGTTGTTCCGTTCTGGAGTTCTTAAATTCCCTCAAGTTCATTTCAAATCTTAGTTGTAACCAGTAACATTGTAAATTCAGTTTCAAGCTATTCCTTTTGTCTGTTATTATTCCTAGTCTTTTTAGTTGCTGTAAAAATCATTCAAGTTAAGTAGATTGATTTTTTACTTTTCTCTCGATTACTTTGTCAAAACGAAAATCCTCCAATGTTACGGATCAAGTTGAATTGCCGAAGAATGAAGATGTATGATGACGCAAAAATGTAATTTTTTTTTTTAAAATTATTAACTTTTATTTAATCTGATGCTCGTATAAATTAAAGATAGGGTTTCATACACGAAAGTTAACGTTAATTTTAATGTTTTAGGAGATTTTAAGATAAAATAAGATCGTTTCTATATATCGAAATGTCTATATATCGAATTTTTTTCTGGAAATTTGCTACTTCGATATATGGAGGTCCGACTGTAGTTTTACAAAAGGGTCCATTTCATGTGACGGAACGGGACATTTTGAGTAGTTTTGTCACAAAATTTTGTTTCATTAATACAAAAAATACAAGCTAGAAATTTTAATTTTGATAGCAAAAGTAAGGATTTGTCATTGGGAACTATGTCGAACATCAAAAGTTAGTCAGTTTGAAGAAAATAATTGAACGACATGCAATAAAATGCCCGCGACGGAACGGGACCCACGTGAATCCCGTCCCGTCATGAGCATTTTGTTGCGTATTCATCAATTATTTTATCTTAAAACGATAAGTTTAATGTTCTACGGAATTCTTACGACAAATCCTTACTTTTGCCATCAATAATAAAATTTCTAGCTTGTACTATTTGTATTTGTGAAACAAAATCTTGTGACAAAACTACTCAAAATGTCTCGTTCCGTCACATGGAATGATCCTATTATAAAACTTTCTGCACTGTAAGAACTCCATATTTTACAGTAAAACTTAACTTAAATATTCCCTGAATTTTTACAATGTTAAGTTTCTTAAGTAGTATATTTTAGCATCATCTTACTGGAGTGTTTTATGCCGTTGAATTGTGACTGGAGTCGGAGGCCAACAGAAGACGGAATGTTTTCCACTTAAATGACTTGTCGAGTACCTACTACTTGTATTTAATACAGTGGTTAGGAGCGCTGTTCTTTGAACAAAGGAAAGTATAGGTCCGACACCCGCTACATGCATCTCGTTATTTTAATTCAACGCAACTAGCCACGGCGTTCTTGCTTTTTTTACCCTAAAATTTTACAGTAGAATAGGATTTTACTGTAAAAAGTACTGACAACATGAATACCAATACCTTTTACAGTAAATTTTCAGTTTTTTTTTTTTACTTTAATTTTTTTTTTTAATTATTATTACGCGGGTACAAATTTAGACAGAAGGGAGCGGCTCCTGAAGGAGTAGGGCCTAAAAATAAGGATAAAGCCAATCCGCACTCGACAGATGGGCGCACCATTCATTACCTCCAGAATTTTGGCATCTTGTGGATAGGGTATCAGACTCGGAATTGGATGATACCGGGTACGAGGAGTTTATCACTTATAAATAAAAAACGAGTACTTTCCGATTACAAAGATCCTAAAGTTATGTATTCAGTAGCAAGCAGTTACCGTAAGTGCATTATACCATGGCACGGCAAGAGACGACAACAACCTCTTTTGAATTCCTATTGGTTGATCCATTTGGAGTAAATACTGGTGTCCACATGGTTGACGTTCATCTCTCAACTTTCTGGTCGTGTGGTGAGTTTTTTTACACTGATGAAGAGGTTCCATTGTTGCCTTGAAATAGCAATATGCTACATATTCATGAGAAGTTGCGCTTTATTTACGTTGATTTTTCACTTTAATCATACTGTAGCACAAAGCTTACTTGATCATTTCTTATTCAATTGGTTCTTGTCAGAGATACGTTTGGTAACGGATGTGTTTCCGAAAAAAGATTACTCAAGAATGTTTTTTATTACTTTTTTTTCGTTTCGTTTGAAACAGACGGGAACCACCGCATCGTTCCAAACAGAAGCCCCTCTCCCGAGAGTGAATGACATTTGCGACTGCGAGAAAAATCGGGCGGTGAAAAGTGAAACTCTCCACCACCCCCTCTCCCTACCCCCCGCATATGAAGATGAATGATCCGGGATGCCATAGCAGACGTTTTCGTGTCATCCATTTCCATAAGATCTCGGCCTGTGTGATGACGGCGCACAATATTCCGAAGAGACGTAACGAAGACGGATCGACCGAATTGCGGATTTTCGACGCACCCCCCCCCCCCCTTCTCGCCTGTTCTTCGGCTTCGAGAAACTGTTCTCCCCGCCCCCCGCGTTTGAGTGTTTCAGTTCTAAACATGACTGATGACGTATCGCATCGGGTCGTCGGACGTTTTCCTTGTGATAATAACAGATGCGTTTATGAAATTCGAGGGGACAGAAGGAATGTTGCAGAATAAGTTATCGTTTTTTTTTCCATGATGATTCTCAGTACGTTATTTAATGTTGGCTTTTAAAGATGTTTCTTTTCAAATCCTTTCAGAACTGCAATGTATCACTCAGAAGTTGTAAAATTCTGTCAGATGGCTTTTTCGGCGATTTTATTCATCATTTGCAATGGAAAATGTCGAGGAAAGTGGAACCAATTTTACTTGAATTTCTATCTGCTTGATAAATACCTTGTGCACTTCATACACAAAAAGGTGATTTGCACAAGAGATGCGTTGTAAGGCAATTTTTGGGGAACGGGACAGTGCAATCCAGGAGTATCCATTCTCTACAAGAAAAAGGGCGCAACTCCCCCCCCCCCCCAGAAAAGGACACACCAAAAGGGAAAAATACTTCATAAAACTACCCCCTAAAACTTCAAATGGTACAAACTGCGCCATGACCTCCCCCCCCCCCCCAAGTTTGGAATCCTTGAATAATCAGACATTAACAACATGCTTTCACTTTCAAATTGTTCATACAAAATTGCTCTTCAAGGAATTTAAAATAATAAAAAATAATAGTAAATAAATATAACCAGGTAGCTCAGTCGGAAATATTTTAATCATCTACATTAGGAAAAGTTCTTGGAAATTGGATCCATTGCCATTAAAATGCTTGACAAACACTTAGCAAACCTTATAATATGCATGAGAGTTACATGGTTGGGGAGTTTCGGGGATAATATTTAGACATCCATTTAACGCGGATAAAGCTAACTTAAAATGTGGAACCTTCATTTCGATAAATTAATTCAAGGGAATATCAGACCCTTATCTGTGTCCAACTACTACATTTATGACATTAGTGGAATAGAATTTAAAGAAATTATGAAATTTAACATTGTATCATGTATATTGTTTAGGGATGCATGGCCAGTACACAACTGTCATCGCCAGCAGATTTTTTTTTCTCCTTAAAGTTTTAAATCATGCTAAAAGAGGAAAAAAATCTGTGTAAAACAAATTATTATAATTATAAAATATTTTCAATTGAGCCTAATGATTAAAGTTTTTAAAGTGCATTAACTGCAGTTGTAGCTATTTATAGCTATTAAAATACAATAAATGAAAAGTTGCATTTGCTGCTTTTAAATATTTGTCGATTACAGTGAAACGTCTTTACCCAGAAAAAAGAGAGAACAAGCACCCGAAACAGAAATAATTTGACCTGTCAAAAATTGTCTCAATTTTTTGTGGGAAGGCTCCAATGCATGTGAAACCAGACAAAATATTGAAGGTGTTTTACCGATTGCTGAATTTTTCGGAATATGATGGAGAAACATAAGATTTTAGACGAAGTGTAGGTTTTTAGTGTAGACTCAAAAGAACGAAAAGGTAGAAGGGGTGGAAAACATTCAGCTAACAGCACTCTTTCCCTATATGTCGAACAAGGTCTTCTTATGTACCAGAAAGAACCTTTTTCAAAACTCGCAATTACATAAATTTTACCCTCAATTGCATAAATTGTACTTGTTGCGGTAATTTAAGAAAAGCTGATAGGTGCTTTAAAAATGCTAAGAGCTTCAAAAGGGCAACAGAGCGCTGCAACCAGCCAGCTAAGCATAGAATCATGCATGTCTGATCTTATACGCGTTATGTTAATTGAATTGCATGAAGACTCCCGTTTTGCGAATAACTGAAAATCAGCAAATATAAAGTGATATTTCAGACATTGAATTTGAACAATTAAAAGAGATCTTACCCACTATTTCTTTAGTACAAAAAGGTGATCTTGTATTTTACAATTCGCCAGATGTCATTGATCTCTGAAAAAAAAAAATAATTATTATAAAATTAGTATTTTTAATAAATATTAAGATTTACAAAGAAAACAAATTTTTTTAGTTATCTGAAAAAATCTAAAAAGCTCTGAATTTTACCCTACATGTGAGAGGTAAAGAGGGGAAAAAAACTATTTCCTTATAATTATAATATTAATAATTATAAAAAAATAATAGTAATAGGAGTAAATAACAATAATAATAATAACATTATTAGTAATAATATTAATAATAATAATAAAATAGTAATAATATAACAATAAAGTAATGATAATAATAATAATAAAGTAATGATAATAATAATAATAAAGAATAATATAGTAATAATAATAATAATAACAATAGTAATAATAAAACACATAACACACATAAGACCTTCAATTCAGCGTTACTGAATAAAAATGTTATGTACAATAGAGGGTACTTTTGATAACTCCAGAACGCACTTTTTTTTTTTTTTTTTTCAAATTCTTCGCTGAAAATATTCTATTCAAAATCTTAAATGAGAGCATCATCGTGAACATTTAGTTAGATATGAGTTTGTGAACTTGATCATATTTTATAGCTCATCTACATTTTCTGTCAAATCGGGCCAAAAAATTCCTTTTGTAACATAATAACGATAGAGAAAATAACATTTATACTAGCACAATTTAAAAAAAAATTAAACTTTATTTTTGCTTATACCCCCCCCCCCCCCCCCCGTTATTCTGAAACGTAGATAAGGAGTTTCCAACAGTGTTGTAATTAATTTTCTCGTGTAAAAAGGTGACGAAAAAAAAGTATGGTTTAAATCTGAAGTCATTTTTTATGGAAATCTTGAGCAGTTGAAATATTGCAAGAAAAATGAAAGTCTAATCAAAAAAAAGAAAAAAATCTATCGAAAAAAGTATTGAAGCTACCATTGAAATCTTCACAAGGGACCGAGATTGAAGATAATTGCATAAAGCAAGAAGAAACAACAGCGCAACAGGTATTGCGCCTATATTCATGTAGGCGTAAAAATAAATAAATGGTAAAAATACAAAAAAAAAAATTTTTTTTTTTTTGGAAGCACTTTTAAATTGATCGCTTAAATCGAGAAAAGACTCGAAAACCTGGATTATTTTCAAAGTCTTTCAAATTTCATAAGACCACTATCCACATTGTTATGCTTGCTTAAATTCAGCTTTTGAAATTAATTTGTCAATTGTATTAACAATGAATTTCATAATTGCTGTCATTCAATTTTGTTTTTGGTATCCGTTAAAAATCTTGTCCTACCTCCATCCGAGATAGGTCAAATATAATAAAAGCAATGATACTTTCTTATCAGAATTGATACATTTTCTTGGAAATCTGTGTTTCATTTTTTATTTATTTATTTAAATTTTTTTTTATTTATTATTTTTTTCATTTTAATCAAAATATAATCGTACTAAAATGCATTTAAATTTCACGGTATAGGTCCAAATCATTATCGTGGACCCGGAAGAAGATGTTTTCAGTAGTCTGCGAAACAAATCAAAGATAGAAAAATAGTCTGCGAGATAAATTGACATTAGATAATTTCAAAATCTAAATCGGCACCGAGAAATACTTGAGATTAAGACGCTAACGCAAGTGCATGTGAACCTGTGAATTATATCCCAGAAAATGATGCACAAATCTTCATTAGCTAAAATTTTAGACTCTTTCTTTAAAAATTTAAGTTTTTTTCTTATCTCTCATGACTATGAAATGGTCTGCAGACTTACTCAAGAATCTGCGACGCACATCGCAGCGTCGCGCTGTTTCTGTTACCAGTATCATGGTTATTTTCAGGGGTGCCCAGAGGAGGGGATTATGGTGCAAGTCGCGCTACCAAAATTTGAAGGGAGGGGGATTTAAATTTTTAATTTTATTTATCTAAATTTACTTGTTCCTTTATTTTTAGTTTAAACTATTTATTTTTTTTAATTTAATTTTATTTTAATTTCATTTTATTTATGTAATTATTTTATGTGTATGTATGTTTGTGTGTATATTATTAATGCTGCACGGAACGTTTCCAACAAAACAATAGTAAAAATAATAATTTAAAATGAATTAATTTATGATAACTAAAAAATATTTTTAAAAAAATGAAAAAAAAGGGTTTAAAATAAAATTTAAAAAATACATAAAAGGATAAGATTTTTCTTTTGGTGGTGGGTGGGGCACCCCTGGGTATTTGTCTATATTATTATCATGATTAAATCATAATAAATACTATATATGTTTAAATCATAGGTCGTGGACTAGTACAAACAATAAAATTCCATGCAACTAACATCCATAGTTTTCCCGCAAATTTAGCTGCTTTTAAATATGCCAACAAGAAACGACAAATCGGGGTTCTACTCCACAAAATTTACTTTTCCAACACTCCGACAAGCCTTGAATCATCTCCCAGAAGGCCATGGGATAAAATAACAATTTCCTTTAAGCTTATCAGGCTTAACGTTTCGAATTAATCAAATGTTCTAAGGAAGAGAATTTGCGGAACAGTGCGCTAGTGTTTAGTTGAGTAGCTAATACGATATTACTGATGTAGCATAATTGAAAATCATTCCCACCCGCTCCGGTTTGACTATATCTAATGGTCAGAGTTTGGTAACAAATGTGTTGCAGTGCTTAGTAACATATTACTCAGTCTCGCATCCATTAATAAACGTCACTTAGGGGGAGATCAAATTCTGAGTTCGGGCTAGTTTTGGGTTGTTGTGGTATTGTATCTCTAATGGGTTTTAGTTATGTTTGTGAATGACATTCCCATTTTTTATTCAAAGAGAGGGGGCATTTACTCGTTTATCTGATCATTTACGGTTTATTTTTTGAAATCCTATTTTAGGTAGTTAATGACACTCGAAACAGAATTAAGTGCCAAGTGCTTGGAAAACTGAACGAGCATGTTTTCACGCTTGCCTAAATTGGTTAATTTGTAACCAGCTGTCTCTTCTCTTCCCTATTTTTGCTATACTTTTGTATTCATCAGTCTTGATAAGACTTAAAAAACGGCATGAAAATTTTAATACGTAATTTGCTCCTGTGTCAAATTTGCAATATTCTGAAAACCGAATATCAAATTTGATTTCATAGCTTAATCAGCAGAATATTATAGTAATTTCAGACTCATACATCTTTTTACTACAAAAGTTTCAAATTTAAGAGTTTAATTCAGTCTATAAATACATAAAAGAGAGGAGAAACTCAATAATGAAAAACAACGTTGCTTAAAACAAAAGTAAATACTAATCAAAATTGATGAAAAAATATCGGCCATATGAAAGATAAAAGAAAGAAAAAGGAAACAGGGAAAAAAAACAAGAAACAAGATTTATTTTTACTGTTGAATGAAAAAATGCCTAATTTAACGAACTAGAAATCGCTTACGTCAAACTGCGGAAAATAATTAAACTTTTATTTTTGAATCACTAAAAACAAATCAATAAAAGTAGTCAAACTCAAACACGAAAAAAAAAAAATAAATAAAAAATACACCTTAACAATAATTTGTGTAAAAAATAAACCTTTCACCCTATATTTCTTCGGTGGTTAAAATGTTCTGAGGTAGGTATAGGAACCTGGATCTGGATTTTTCTCCGTCTGGATTTTGGCAGAAAATTAAGCTTTCCCTGCTTGGTCCATTTTTTTTTTTCTTTATTACCAATGTTAACCTTTTTTTTTTCAATAAATGTTTTATTATGCTCTTCATAAGTATAATAACTACTATAGTAAGAATAAAAACAACAACGATAACAATAATAATAACTCATTCTTATTACTACCCATAGAGGCAGAAATTAAGACATTTCGTTTGGTCCACTCCGTGGAAGATTTGCTACGTAACAAATGTTGTAACTGCGAGGGACCCCCAGGTTCAGATCCCAGGATTCAAGGATGCACCCGATAAATGTTTTACATAGTCCTGTGCTAGACAAAGGAACCCACATAAATGCATTGTGATGAGCCCACACACCTCTAAATCCGCCACTGGGTCCTTAGGTTTAGCATACAGGGTACGTGAACCAGCTGCTAAGAGGATAGATACAAGCCAAAGTTTTGATAAAGCATTAAAAATCAGAAAATTGAAGAAGGGGTTTTAGGTATATATTTACTGACAAAGTCCTTGTTAATAAGGATTGAAAATGAGTCATCTTTGAATCGTCTGCAACATGAAATAAAACAGCATATTACGACTACATTTCCCCGAAAAGGGCACACTTTACCTATCATGTAACTCCTTCCCGTAAATGCGTTAACTTACCGTTAACGCGAAAATGGGTAGTCCAACCAAAGAATGAATATGTACCAACGTCATTAATTTTTCTTTTATTACTATTTATTTATTTAGATAAGGCTTCAAAAGTTTTTTCTTAGACGAATTGGCAACAGTAGTTTCTCCCTCCATATAATTCAAAAACGAAAAGAAGGGGAAAGGAAATAAATTTTTTTATATATATATATATATATATATATATATATATATTTTATATATATATATATATATATTTTATATATATATATATATATATATTATATATATATATATATTATATATATATATATATATATATATATATATATATATATATTTTATATATATATATATATATATATATATTATATATATATATATATATATATATATATATATATATATATTTTATATATATATATATATATATATATATATATTTTATATATATATATATATATATATATATTTTATATATATATATATATATATTTTATATATATATATATATATATTTTATATATATATATATATATATATATATATATATATATATATATATATATATATATATATATATATATATATATATATATATATATATATATAATATAAGTAAGTGCAGAGTAAAACAAAAGATAAGCATCAAATAAATGTTGAATAGGAAGAAGCCTGAGCGAAAGTTTGACTTTATACAAGTATCCCACATATTCACAAGCTAGAAAATTCTGCATTTGTTGACAAGGGCTGTGGAGTCGTAGAGTCTGACTGATTTTGTGGTAAAGCCGGTAGTCGATGGCGTTACAAATTCCAGGAATCGGAGTCGGTCCTTTTCCTTTCGAGACCGCAGCTATGCCAGGGCAACGAATTCGGAGCCAGAATCTTGGAGTTGATCGATTATGGTCTTAGGAGTCGGACATATTCCCTCCAAGCCTGTAACCCTGTTGTTCACGGGTTCAAAACAGTCAAAAATGATTTCATGTTGATGTTCTCTAGTTTTTTTAATTTTCTTTTATTGTTTATACATAAAAAGTAATTTAAAGCTAAACATAAACCACACAAATTTTCATGAAACAATGAAAATAAAATATTGCTGTAGATCTCTAAATTCATCATTTTATTATTTTTCTTTTAAGTTTAAGAGATGAATCAGGTACAAAATGAGAAACAATATAAAGTCTAGATAAAGATAGAGAACTAAGATGCTTACAATTAACTGCGTTAATGCATTATCTAAAGTTTTTCTAAACTTTTTTTATGTTATATTCAAGAAACTTGCAATTTGTATGCTTTTTGTGAAGAAGAGAAAAAAATATTTACATGCAAAATAAGAATATTTTTGTGAACATTGTTTTTCTTAACCTGATGTTTCTATTATTATAGTTTATACCTTTTTGTAGGACTTAAGAACAAAGTAGGCAAACAATGTGCAGATAAGAATTACGGTAAAACTTGCATACTTTTTTTCTTACTCAAAAATAAATAAAATAAAAATGCATGTTTAAATTTACCTATTATGAATTTTTAACTGTCTCTTGTAATTTCATTTAAGGTATAACTTCTTACCAAAATAATCGAGGATTATTTGAAAAATGAATGAAAATAATAGTCGAAATATTTAATTGAATTGTTTTATAGTTAGTTCTTATTATTAATAAAAATCCATTTAAGAATCTTTCAGAAATCTATAGTTTTAATGAAACTCGAAGCAAATAATGTTTAAGGCTAAATGTTATCTCCCTGCTAATGTTATCTCCCCAAACTCGAAGCAATTATGAAAAACACTCAAAGTAAGATTAAGGGTGATTTTCAAAACGATTGACAGTTTGTTGTCCTGACTTTTTCCGTTCAATTTAATGTTGATTTTTTTTTTTTTTTTGGCATTGCATAAACATGTAGTAAGACATTGTTTTACATTAAATCCATTGCATTCAGTGCCTTTTCTCATGGTTGTAAATAGATAAGCCTTTTGTATTACTTTAGTTAGCTAGTAATGGAAATTTCCTTGTCCCGACTAAAAATTTCGCATGAACAATATCTATTTTCTATGCTTTCAAGCAGTTTTTTTTATCTTTTGTGCATTAAATATTTAAGTAATATTTGTTAGTTACATACAGCTGAAATAGTCTTCACTGAACTTCTCATCCAACAGTTTAAAATTTCAATGCAGTTTTTGTCCTTATGTGTAACTAATGAGTATTACCCCAGGGAATTAAATATTTTTTACGTTTAAAACATTTCTTTATCGTACTTAGCAACAGTGTCAGGGAAGCCATATTTGTTTCGTCTCAGAATGTGTAAGTCTAAAAATAGATATATTTATTCCTTATACGTTGTATATGGAAATGTACAATTCAATGTGAAGAGTATTTTAATCTTCTCTCATGAGTGTTACCTAATTATTTTGTGATGTTTTTTAAGTATAGAAATATACAATTAGGCAGTAATGTATTTTTTGTTAAGGAAACAAGAGGCCTAATTAAATTTTCAAAAACACCCATAGAATTTATTCCAGTGAAGAATTCGTCTATAAATCTCATGAGTTACTTTTAAAAGGTAACATTCATGAGAAGGGAGTAACAGTCATGATAAAAGCGACCCAAATAGTGAGTAGAACTTTAGTTACAGATATTGTATTACCTTTAACTCATACCTTTATCAAAGTGATATATATGATCAGATTTATATAATAAAATTCACGTTTATTAAAAATTGAGGAGTAAGCACTTACATAAAGCTAGTGTTTCCACAAATGAGATTCATGAGCGTTGTTTAGAATAAACTCTAATTCTTAAGAAAATACATTCAAATAACTACATATTCTAGAGGAATTTCAGCCAAAACTCTACAATAAATTATTTCCTGAGTCCATCTCTCATAAGTGTTACCGTCTCTCGTCAGTGTTACTATAGCTAAAATTCAGCATTTGTATTGATAAAAGTTTCTTTAATCTTTAAAATGTGGTTTCAATCTTGAAATGTTTTCGCTATGCATGGTAATTGCAATGAAAACATTAAATGTTTAATTTAATATGTTTTTATTGTAAACTTTGCCCTTTATTTAGGAAACAAAGGGAAACAAAGTAACACTCATGAGAAAAACTGCTATTCAAATACTTGAAATTTCTTAGGTAAATAAATATTTATACCAATTTGACTCATCAATGAGTATTTTAGATAGCTCCATCAGGATTTGTTAGATTATTTATTTTTAGAAAAAACATTACAAAATGTTTTGCAAAGGTAAAACTCATGAGAAAAACGGTGACTTGCCGAGAAGTTATTTGAAATAATCAAAAATGTAATCAAATTAACTCACAAATAATCACTTAATTAGAAAGCTATACATTTTAAGGAATTTAAACCTAGGAAATTTTTAATGTTTATAACAACAAAATTTTCAAATTGTGTCGAACCTAATGTGTTAATGGATTTGAAAATTACCCTTAAAGATTTTGTATTCTGTGAATTTTAACTTATAATTGTTTTATGCGACAATTACTTAGATAGGTATTCTTCCATGACTGTCTTTTCATTCTTAAGATTCTCATATTAACTGTTAAAAATGTTACCATTACTCTCTTTTTTTTTCTTACTATTCTAAAAAAAAATTATTATTATTCATTTCATCTTTTTAACAGTAAATTAACTCGAACTTTTGAGTTGATTTCAAAAATATTATTATGCTTTTATAACTATGCCTTGTAGTCCCGTTTTATTTACTTATTTTATTCATTTGATTTCACTTTAATATATATTTTTTAACATTTTGATTTGTACATATATTTTAGATATCTAATCCTTTACCTTTTGAAAAATAGCAAATGACAACTCAATAATATAATTGACATCAGGGGCGGCAAATAGGGGGAGCGAGAGGGGGCAGTTGCACCCCCAAATATTTTACACAGAATGATAAGAAATGGGCAAATTTAGTTTACGTAAATTGCAAATCAGAGACCATATCGTCGCCTCAGAGCAACATTAACTCAGAGCAACATAGAGCCTAAGACATTTAATCCCAGAAATAACACTAAGATATCCTACTGTTGCTCTGAAGCGACGATATGCCAAAGATTTTTTTTTTTTAATACAAAACACGCCCACTGATTCTCGATAATAGTCAATGAATCTTGAGATATTTCTACTACACAAGCGGATTTTGCTATTTGCATGTAACTTAGAAAATTGTAAATCATTTGCAGCCCTTTTCAGAGCAGAAAAAAGTGATGGAGAATCACAGTTTGTTTCAACTAAAAAAGTAATCTCCTTGTGTGGACTAAATATTTCATACTTGTGTGTTCAGTGCTATGAGAGGACCAGTGGTGTGGCTGCACGATTTTAAAAGAAATTTCTTAGTATTTTGCGTACGTTGTTACGCTCATATTTTAAATGTATATTTATAGTGAGAGAACACCGATTGCTTTTGGTAGAAAGACATTTCAGCAACCCAATGCTTTGTATATACATTCATAGAAAATTCTTACAAAAGACACACTATTTTTGAAAAAAGTCATTCATCAACAAATGCCTTTTCTTGTTACTCTTTAACTTTGTCATTTCTGAGTGACACAAGATATTCTTCAAAAGTTAAATTTATAAAAACCCTCCTTCTTAATTTTGGACTGTTTGAAAGCGACTCTTTCAAGGAAATGCCGACGCCCTTTTATATGCGTATGACTTAGTTTGAATGTTTATTCGCTTTGTTTGTATTGTGCAGAGTTTAAAAAAAAATTCTGTACTTTATCAAAACATCTTCAATCCGCTAAACTTAATTTTCGGACTGTCCATGCTCCAGCTAAATCTACAGTCGAAACAGTTAATAAATTTTGCTTGGATGTATATTTCAACCAAGAGCAAAACTTTAAAAAAATCTTAATTCGCGCCAATTTTAAAAAGGCGGAAAAATATCCAAATGAATTTAGAAGGTGACAAAAATCAACATGATGATATAAAGTCACAAAATTGAATTAGTATTTTGTATCAGATAATAGATTGTTTCTAATAAAATTAAAATAAGATTTGATGATAAAGATTTATCTGTATTGTTGGCCTTAAGCTCAATGTTATATTGATAGGTTATTGAAAAGGAGAAATAAAATGTTTCAATTATAAGTAAAATTTATAGCACTGAGCAAGAAGAATTGTTCTGCAAATAGCAACTATACTATTCAATGATGAAAAACGAAGAATAGCACAATATTCAAAGTTACCTGGGTTATTTTCAAGAGAAAAATCTAAGAGATGTGTTTTCTAACTTTGTAGTTTCAACTGTTTTTCAACCATTCCAATTGGCTCAGCTAGTTGTGAAAGATCATTTTTGTGCATTAGGAGGTTAGAAAATTATCTTTGGAGCACAATGGGACAAAAAAAGACTTTCATCTTTAGTTATATTGGCAAAAAAGTACGACATTGCATATTGATGGAATAAAGTAACACAATTTCCAGATTCTAAAAATCGTACATTAAAACTTTCTGAACGGTAAAAACTAATATCAAAGTATTTTCAGGAATTATTTATGATCAAATAAAACTACATTAATTAATATTTAAACTCTCTTAATAGCCTTATTTTTATAAATACTTAATCCATTTTATGATCCTATCTTGTTAACCAATATGTATTTTAATCCAAACTGAGATAACTCACATTTAAAAAACTCGACCCCCCAAATGAAACGTTGAAATGCCGCCCCTGATTGACATCTTATTACTCTCTGCAAATACTTATATTTTCCCACGCCATATAATATTCAAATATTTCTACACCCTTCACTAGCAGCTCTAATCCTCAAACGCAGAGTCAACTAAAAGCAGATAACATTTACCAGTAATCCCCAAATCTTCATCAACTACAATCACGGTAAACCCAAATCACATGTCGGCACCATTTAAACTCACTTCCGTTGAATCCAAAATCAGAATTCTATAAACTATTTTGGAATCAGAAATAAAACAACATCAGATACCGCCTCAAAAACCAGACATCTTGTCATCGCTAAATGTCTAGCCTGTGTGCTAATAAGGACCCAAATTCGAATTTGTTGTGACATTCAATTGTCTGAGGAGGAAATATATGTCTAAAGAAAAGACCGGCATTCAGGATAATGGCTGGAAATCCCCCCGGCCTATCCTTGGTTATCATGTTTCAACAAACATTACCTTTCACTGAATGGCAGCTACTGCCACAGTCTTTTGAAGCAGAACTGACTCGATATGACGCTAAGCGATTCGGTTTCCGAGCAGAAATGATGAGAGAGGGTTGACAGTAAATAGACAAGTAAAAGCTGTTTAAGGTATGCTCATTTGTTTTTATTTGTTTCGCAGCTGTCAGCGTTGTCAGTTTCTTTCGTTTTGCTTGATCGCACGCGGACGCCACGTTTTAAATTCCGACGTTGCTATACAAAGGTGTCGCCATGCCGTTTGGAGGAAATGTCGTCTTTGAAATTGAGGACGGTGATTGTAAGTTGCAGGCTCCACGCTGTTAATCATCTTGTCAAAGAAGGCTTCTGCTGTCATGTTGTTGTTGATTTCTATGCAGATAATTTAGTTTGATGTTTACCTTTAAAAACATGCTCGCGACAGACTGTCGTTTGCTTCCAATACGACTGGCACCAGGTCTCTCTCTCTCTCTCTATGTCTTTCTCTCTCTCTCTCCTATCCTCTCCACAGAAATAAAGGTTTTGTGACTCTGAGTTAGGAAAAGTAGGATTTTCTAAGCCACTATTTTCCCATCAAACTACAGCCGAACTGAAAAACAAGAAAAAAAAAAGAAAAAAAAACTTTAATTGCCCAAAATTGCATATTACTGCAGACACGTGTTTCGGGGTTACAAAGAACCCCTTTTCCAATGCAAAATAAGTGAGCTTATGGACGAAAGACATCCGACAAAAGCCAAAAAGAGCTTTTCATTCATCAGGGATGCTCCCTAAGGGCGACGGTGCACCCCCTCAATATCGCACCCCCCCCTAAAAATTTCAATGCCATAGTCTGCGCCATGAACCACCTCCCTCCCCCTAGTTAGGCACCCCTGCATTCATAAGCTCACTAATTTTGCATTGAAGAAGGGGTTCCTTGTCTTGTAGCCCCGAAACACGTGTCAGCAGTTATCTGCAATTTTATGCAATTAATGTTTTTTTTTTCTTATTTTACTATTCTAGCACAAAGGTATCTACCCAACTTTGCAGACGAAATGTTTTTTTAAAGATTTAGAAACAATTCGAATTGAATAATTAATTAGAAAGTTTTTGCCATTTGAGGGTTTTATACGGTTTTAACCAGACCCGTCTTTTCAAAATTTTCCATGTGGGGGGCAAAGGCTCTGTGCTCAATGCATTTTATAGGGAAAGAACAACAAAATCCTTACGAAAATTCCTAATTTCATTATATTTCTGAAATCCAGGAAAAGTCAATTAACTCCCCGCCTCCGGATCACTCAAATGAAAATCGTGGTTTTGTTTTTAACCACGGCTTTTGCTGTCAGATCAGAACCCCCTTTTTGACTTGGTTTGTGACATAATTATCAAAAACCTAAGTTTTTGTCCAAAATATATTAAAAATTAATAATTTCAGCGAAACCGCCTCAGCAAGTGATTTTTAGTTTTGTAAATTTGGATTTGATTGAAAAAAAAACTTGTTGACCCACTATTTTATTTTTCAATTGATGAGCAATTAAAAAAAATTCAATCATAGTTTTGAATCAACAGGTTGCTTGTATGTATTGGGTTGTTCGGAAAGTCATTTCGTTTTTTTTGGGGAACATGAAAGACAGTTTTCGTATAATGAATAAATATTTTATTAAATTATATATTGGCCATTCTGGTCCAACACCTTTTGCCATCTTTCTGGCAGTAACATAATTCTCCTCTCATAAAAGTTTTGGTCCTTGCTGGCAAAAAACTGGTTCAGGTCGTTTTTGACATCTTTATTTGAGGTAAAGGTTTTGCCATCCAAAAAATTTTGCAGGGACCGGAACAAATAGTAGTCGGAAGGCGACAGATCTGGAGAATATGGTGGATGTTGCAGTACGTCCCATTCAAGCTGTAAAAGTTTTTGGCGAGTGACCAAACTTGTGTGAGGCTCCGTAAGGACATGGGGCACCCACACATCGAGCTTCGAGGTTAAGCCCATGCCTTTCAAATGGCCATAAACAGTCGAATTCGACAAATTTAATCTCTCACCGATCTCTCGTGTGGTTATTCGCCGATTTGCATCAACTAATGCCTTTATCGCATCTTTGTCAGCTTCGACCGGCCTTCCAGACCGTGGTGCATCTTCGACATCAAAATTGCCGGATCGAAATTTTGCAAACCAGTTCTGGCACTGGCGTACTGTTAACACGCCTTCTCCATACACATCCGTCAATTTTTTTCTCGCTTGGACAGCATTTTTACCTTTTCTGAAGTAAAAAAGTAAAATATGACGAAAATGCTGCTTATTGCTCTCCATATTTAAAAGGGCACCAACCAAAAACTACTGCGTAGAATTAATAGAACTTTTTCACACACAAGCCTTGCAATATCAGCTCTCAAGACATATAATGGTTATGCGGCTTAAGTGTGAAGTTGGTTTCGAAAAAACGTAATTAAGTCCTCTGACGGGAAAAAACGAAATTACTTTCCGAACAACCCAATACAATAAAAGAGACAAATGAAACAACTGCTATTATTATAGGATGAGAGGTAGTGTAAATAGCAATATACAGGTGGTATCAGTACAGCGTTTACAGACTTTCAAGGCAGATAGAGTACACTTAGACGAATGGAAATCACATAGCAATGCATGGTCGGAAACGCTTTCCCGACGCGATAGTGACGACACAAAGCACAAGAAAGACAGGACAGAAAACAGAAGATTAAGAGGAGAAAACATGTTTATTATTTTTAATACAGCAAAAATACTGGTTTTGTCTGGTGTACAGGGTAGATGTTGTTACGTAAACCGAAGTATCAGATGACGGTGCATGCGCACACGTGGTTTTTATTATAGCGGGAAGTCCGGAACACGCCCGGTAGTTACGTTAACGTTCGATATTAAATGCGCCAGAGATGGAGGCACGCATCACAGCCCGGGGTGGTCGTAATTTCGAACACATCAAGGACGACATAAATCACCAAAAAGACAAGTCACGAATAAGAGAAGAAAACATGCTTATTATCCTTAGTACAGCAAAAGACTAAAAAAAAAAAAAAAAAAAAAAAATGAACATTAATTAGCCAACGATCGTCATCAAAGGCTAATCGTTGGCTAATTAATGTTCATTTTTTTTTTTTTAGTCTTTTGCTGTACTAAGGATAATAAGCATGTTTTCTTCTCTTATTCGTGACTTGTCTTTTTGGTGATTTATGTCGTCCTTGTCGCGCCAGGAAAGCGTTTTCGACCATGCATTGATATGTGATTTCCCATCGTCTAGGTTTACTCTATCTGTCCTGAAAGTCTGTAAACGCTGTACTGATACACTCTGTATATTAAAGTAATAATAATAATATAATGACTAGTTGTTCCTCTAATTTTTCAGTCGTTTTAGGTATACATTTGTCTGGCTTTGTTTCATTTTCAACCTTACACACTTAATTAAAATAAACATCTTTAGTTTTAAATATTTCATAATATTTAGTCCCATTTTAAACCTTTTTTCCTTCAAAGTTGTCCTGGAGTAACAAAATGCCTGTTTTGAACAACACAAGCCTTACACAAAGTTCATTTTCAAGTTTAAAGTGATTAATCTAAAGTTGGAGAAGATCCTCTAAACATTCTGAACTGTATGGACAACATTGGTTCTCCTAAAACTTTTCCACTATACTGTTGCTGAGGCATCCTGAACTGAGATGCACCTTCCCAGATATAATGCAAATTCATTTTCAAAAATATTAGAAATTTAAAATAATTTGGTTGTATTCTAAGAAAATTTTAGCTCATTAATGAAGGGATAATATTTATCTGTATTACTTTCCAGAAACAGTTATTTATAAAAGAATAATAAGAAATTGTATTTTCAGAAATATTTGAATAATTTATAATTAACCATTGAGTGCTGATCAGTTTAGTTTTACTTTTATTCAAAAAAAAAAAACTTAATTTCTGACATACAAGGATTTTCATATTGATAAAACTACTTGTAATTAGTAATTGAAAAATTTGAAACGAGCTACTTAGTAAACTGGTTTTAACAGTTTTTATACTTGTAACTGGTTTTGCAGCATAACAAATTAATCCAAAAGAAAATTTATCAATTTATTTTAATTGAATTTATTAATTAAATTTTTAATCAATCTGGCTGATGTAATGTGGAAATTATAGTTAAATTATTTTCGACGTCAAAATCCCAATTCTGGTGTTGAGAAGTTCTTGATTGTTAACTTGACATTGGACAGTATACACTATACATAGTCTCCTGGCGATTCACAGACATTAAATGAAGAACTTGTGCACTTTTTCCTATGATTCTACAGATATTTCCTTATAATAAACATCAATTTATTTGGATAGACAATCATCACCGAAGCCTTAAATTATTTCTTTCTCCAGTTTCATAACCAATCTTCATATCTCTAATAATAATGACATAATCATGTGATCGAATTTCGATTATTTTAATAATGAAACATTAACTATCGAGTGATTTTTTTTTTCTGTTTTGAATGATTTATTGTAATCAAGATTGTCGAGAGAATTTTCGAATTACGTACTTTATAATCAACAACTGTTTTAGCGTTACAATGTTACAAAAAAACACTCGATAACGGAACATTCAATTATATATGAAATACACAGCCAGCTCAGTCATTTCCAGACCGAGGACTGTAGTTTCGTGCTTATTAGCACTCATCAGCCCGGCATAGGAAAGTGACAGAGCTGCAGATGGAAAACCTCTAAGGGAACCCAAGAGTGCCAAACAAACTGGTAGCTAAAAAAGAAATAGCACAGACCAGACGATTGACCGAAGCAATGGTTCATTTCAACTCGAAGATTGATGGCAAGGCATGGTATATTCAGTAATGAACTGAATATATTCAATTATATAATAATTCAAAGAATCACGCAACGATTTTTTTTTCTAAATGACTACTTACAATTACTTGTTTGATTATGAATAATTTTTTGAAAGAAGAAGGATAATGAAATCCTTCGCAAAAACCGCTCGAAATCGAAACGTTATACACTAGTTCTTGAATCATCATAAATAATCGATTTCAGTGCTAAAATTGCACCTAATGTGAGAACAATACTAATATATTACACGCAATATGCCAGACAGCCCAGTTATCACATTGAAGGGAATTTTTAGCTGTAAGTTACTACCCTAATCCAGGTTTAAGGCAAAACTAACTTACTGCTAAAAATACCCAAGTTTTGTCTTCAATTCAAGAGTCAAACCGCACCATGCTATGGACACTCGCTGGCGAGATATATTTACTTAATCTTCCAGTTTGTTGACAATCTCAGCTTAAGTAAGATGACATCTGCCTCCGGCTTTGTTATTCACTATTCCTCACTGAGGAGTTCTAATAAGAACGAAACCGCAGACTCAGGATGTGATAACCGGGCTGTCTGGCATATTTCATGTAGTTCTGGCCTTAACCCTGGCTTAGGGCGGTAACTTACTGCTACTAATACAAAACTAAACTAGTGGTACTCGCACGATTTTGCCCGTAATAGAAAAATTAAAAGGTCTTTTGGTTCGCCTGTATATTTACAAATAATGTATGGTGAATTTTCTCGCCAATTGGCTTGTACCCATGTTACGGTTCCACGTTATGATAATTTCGTATCTCGCCAATTGGCATGTGCCAATGTTACGGTTCCACGTTATGATAATTTCGTATCTCGCCAATTGGCATGTGCCAATGTTACGGTTCCACGTTATGATAATTTCGTAGTTTACTCGTCCATCTTATGAAAATTTTGTTCGTAAAATTGGAATAGAAAAAAAAACCACATCGAATTTTCGAAAAATCGCTTCGAGGTGCACACCCCCATGCTACAAACTAACTTTGTGCCAAATTTCATGAAAATCGGCCGAACGGTCTAGACGCTATGCGCGTCACAGAGATCCTGACAGACAGAGATAGATCCGGACAGAGAGACTTTCAGCTTTATTATTAGTTAAGATAGTCCACGATGTTTTTTTATTCGTTTCTAATGCGCTATCTTTTTGCACAGTTAGGTTTGAATCCCCCCCCCCATTTATGACAAAGTACAATATTTAATTAAACTACAGCAACGATATCCATCACAATGGAATTCTCAGTGAGAGCTCGCTCCAAAACGAGTACAAGACATTTGTGCAGTCTTTTAAAAATTGTCAGTTAACCAAAAACATCGAACTTAGAATCCTTTAAGATGATTTTTTTTTTGACAATTTTAAGCTCAACTGTAGTAATTGGAGCTGCGCGTTTAAACTTTAGAAGGATTTAAAATCGGATTAAAAGTGGCAGCTCTTAAAAAAATCATTTCGTGTTACAGAGATCATATCATATGACATATGACTTCCGGAAATCAGTGACATAATCTGACATTCTTCAGTCATGCATGGCTGCAGTCAGTCAACGTAATCTTCTTGTAGCGTCTTCGACTGTAATCCGTTTAATTCCAATCCCTGGTTGGGAAAGGGGGGTCGGGGGGGGGGGGGGAATCTGAAGGAAGGCTTTTATTCCAATGGATGCACGTATTGAAGGAACTTGAAATAAAATTTATCATGTCAGACTGAAGAAAAAAACAGCACTAAATTAACATAATGCGGATCTGGTAACAGATTTTATACTGCAGTGGGCAGGTAAATGACAGTATCTGCAAAAAATGAATTTTGATTCAATGCTAAAATTAGGGAAAAGTTGTAAGTGGACCTTTTTTTTCGCGCTCTTTTTTTTTTCCAGCGGAAACCAAAAAAGCAAGCTAACGTTCAACAAATGACAGAAATGCAGAAAAATTAAAAATTTAGAATTACTGCTCTTAACATGTCCACGGCAGTATAGTGCTAAATAAAGCAGTATATGGGATAAAATATACAAGTGACTTTTCCCGGGACGCGCGCCGCAAACAAACGCACACGCTAACATTATATTTTAAGTACATATGCCAGTATTTTTTTTTTCACCTGCTTTCGTATTTTGTTGAAGCTTTTGCTTTTAAATATCATCTTTGAAAAAATTTCGAGTTAAAGAAAGTCAACTTCGAGATATTGAGAATAATTAGCATGGAGTTAAAGACAAAACGGTCGGGACTCGATAAAAACTTCGAATTATAGTAATATTCGAGTTATCGGACTTTGAGTTATCACGAATCGACTGCAATTCGAAAACACTCTTAAAAGTCAACGAAAATATGTCAACTTTTACTCTAACTACAACAAAACGAACAGCCATGAAGAAACACATTAAAACACGAAGTTGTATATGAGACACTTTTTAAGTGGAAAAATGTCAGGGCTATGCTAGGAAAGACAGTCATAAGCATCGCTCTTTACGACGGACACAGTTACGTGAAACATTCTCCAAAGTGGTCATCTGATCCTCCGCGCCCCCTTCAGGGATGTGGCGAAAGAAGTTTATGGCCGGACTAGATTGCAGTCATCTGTGAATAGCCCCAGGATCAAGTGGGATTTTTAGTGGCCGTCAAGCGCGTCATCTAGTTTAACGTCCCTCATACGACACATGCAAAGGGGATATTACGACGGCGGGAAAACAAATATGAGAGCTATTTATTAATGATTTCCAGTGCTAGAGAGAGAGAGAGAGCTTTTAATCTAACGTGCATATCGTCTGTGCTTAAACGGAACTGATAAGCCACAGACTGGTTATAGATACGGTCAGTTTAAATTTCTGAGTCGTTTTAAAAATAGTTTAAGTAACATTATTTGACTGACCATCCCTGCAGTGCGCAGGTAAAGGGCAGTAAAAGCTTTTTTTTTTTTTTTTGCATTTTTGTCCTCTATTATAAGTTATCTTTATTGTACAAGCTTGCTTGTTTGGTTTCCACTGAAAAACGAGCTGATGTGTGCATCACATGACTTCCTTTTACACCAATTTAATGTTATTTCTCCGTTATTGGAAAATTTAATGTGATTTAATAGTTAACTCTCTAAATATCACCAACATTGGTAAATTTGAAACCAGATTTAAAACAAAAAGAAAAAAAGTCGCAAAATTTGTCGCCAAGTTGATAACAAAAACTTGACGACCAAAAGACTGGCGATATATCGCCAAATAGTGTCTGCCAAATTATAACACCACTTGAGTTTGCATCAAAATTAACAATGATTCCCCCCCCCAAAAAAAAGGCGTGAAACACCCCCTTTGGAACAAACGAATGCAACCAAAAAGGGAGGAACGCAACTAGACAACACTAGGAGTCTACGTACTAAATTTCAACTTTCTAGGACATACCGTTCTTGAATTATGCGCCATACATCTGCACATACATACATACGTACATACGGACGTCACCAGAAAAGTCGTTGTAACTAACTCGGCGAATGTCAAGATGGATATTTCGGGTGTCTACACGTTCTTAGGCACTTATCCGCGTGTGGTCGGGTTGAAAAAGAAAACTCTACATTAATTCGGGGGTGAGCAAAATGGAAATTAAGGCTGAAATTTGAGTGAATATTTTTTCGATTATACAAAACTTCCTTTTTTGTAAAATGAAGTAAAAAAAAAGAAAAAAATACATATAATTCCAACATTTCTCTATTGTTAGCATTGAAACCAAAACGCGCTTTTTCAAATATTTCTGAAAATCATTTTTGTAGATACTGCTGTTTACCTGACCATGGCAGAATTACTCTTAGAATATGTTTACGGACGTAACATTAAAATTGCATAATTATGCTTTCGTCATGAAATTTCAAATGTTAAATTCCAATTGACTGCAGTAGTCCAAGAAATGTTTTCTGCACAAAAACATCATGGTTAAACATGCTTAAACTAATTCGTTGTTAAAATGTATTAGATTGCTTTATATTTAATGACACAAAAGCATCAACGAGCTATACTACGCTTGTCAAAGATTGTTTTGTGATTTCTAGGCACTTTGGAAAGCTGCCGTCTTAGAAGATATCTGAAGGTGAAAGTCCCATACTTGGGCATTCAATAGAAGAAAACGTGACACATTCGTATAATATCATTTTTAATAAAACAATTACAAATATCATCAGCAGTCGTCATCGTGACGTTGACTTCAGTTCAGTTCAGTTCATATTTACACGAGGTAGTATTGGTGATTTGTTTATTGTTTTCATTTTACATTTTTAAATATCAGACTCTGCGGGTATAAACTACTTTGTTACACAATTATTTTAACTAAATTTTGAATAAGATAAACTTCTACATAACTTATTATATCAACAAATGTGCCTTTGATGAAAAGTTTCAAAAAGTTATTTTTTTCATGTTGCTTTAAGCTATTACTACGTTTTAATTTATCAGTTGAGAAAGAGAAGCTTTATTTTTTTTAAGAATGAAACAGCTTATTTTAAACTTTAAAGACTTAAAACAAAACGCCAAAATGTCAGCAAACATAAAATATTAGTTCGGTTGCATAAATCAAGAACATAACCACAACATTTCCTTCTACTATTACTGAAAAAAATAATGGGATTATTGAATAAAGCATTTCTTTGTAATGCTTTATTCAATAATCCCATTAAAATAATTTTAATTTTCAATAATCCCATTCAATTTAAATTCTAATTTCACCAAATTCTAATCTCAACAGCTTATTTTAAGCTTTAAAGCAGGGGTGTTTGTAGCCCGAAATTTCCGTCATCTCCGAAAATTTTGAATTGCTGTTTCCGAAAACTTTGGTCTGGCAACATTCTAAAACCGAAAAATTATACACATAAAAATTGAAATGTTTTTTTTCCCATTCATTTCAATGATTTTTGTATGCATATTTGAAGAGTATCTCCTGGAGAGGGGAGGGGGCGAGTTTCCGAAAATATCACACTATCTTCAGAAAATTTTTCTGTGAGCCCATTTGCACCCCTGCTTTAAAGATTTAAAACAAAACGATAGAATATCAGCAAATATAAAACATTAGTTCAGTAGCATAGAACAAAAATTCAACCACAATATTTATTTCTTCAACTGCTTGAAACAACTAATGGGATTATTGAATAAAACATTTCTTTATGAATCAATTTAAATTCTAATCTTACCAAACCATCGTGGAAAAGGTATCTTAAAAGTTCCTTATGACTGGAAGCCGATAATTAATATGCATTAACCACACCACTGAAGAGGCATAAATATCTACAAAGGTATCAACCGCCGACAAGAGCAAAGAAACTACTTAAACTACAATCTCACTGACTGCATGCAAATGAAACTTAACAAACCATGATGATTTCCTCAAGGTTTAAGTAATAAGTTCTTGACAGATTGTATCGTTCTTGGAATCCGCTTTTTAGCTTGCAAATGTTTTTAATCCTCCTATCTTAGGAATACTTATAGCTGCATTAATCTGAAAAACGAGATGAGAGATCCAGCTCTGTCGAGTTTATCATAATTTATGTGGTGTGAAACAGAATTTGAGAAGTTTAAATCAGTTGAGCTTAAATCAAAGCTCATTATTTATGATAAAGAAAGAAATCCGGGACTTAATTGACAGAACTTTCGAATGCTATCAGCAGAAATCTTTTTTTTAAAGAACGTAGGCACTTTTGGAACGCAATTAATAATTTTCTGAAGTAGTTTCGAGATAAATTTTGTTATAGATAACAAACCAAAATATGTTCTCATCACGTCAAAATTGTGTTATTAAAAGGATGCAAAATGTCTCTTTTACTCAATAAAGGTATTTTTCCTCAATTAATTTCATTTCTCGTCGTGCAATTACCTTTCCTGTTTTACCACTCAAAATCATCTGACTACTACTAGGATAGATTTTTTCCAAATTAAACTGGATGGCAAACCGAGACGTTTACATCAAGAATATATTTTTTGTTACTTGAACACACATTCCTTTTCATAACGCTACAAAAAATAGTATTTTACTCAAGACAAACAACGTTATCTCTCATTGTAACATAGCTCATAACCAAAAAAAGAAAATCGTCTGCGAAAAAGAACTAGAATTTGAAACTTAGAGAAAATCGTGGAATCTCCATATAACAGAATCTCATGGTTCCAGGTTCCAGTTGAAAATTTGCTGTGAGTCTAGTTTGACTACATGAAGATTTGCTTGCTTTGCAGTTCGTAATGCTAAAAAAAACTAGAAGACGTTGCTATCTCTGGCTAATGTCGGCTGAAACAGGTAAAACAAACAAATTGACCTGCTTTTTAGCTTAGTGAATGATAGTAATTTTTCATTGTGTTTTTTTTTTTACTGGAAGGGAGGGAGGGGGGGGATCTTTTGTCTTTCCAATGAAATTACATTACGCCACAAACTGTGTAAACCCTATATTTTAGCACAAAGTTAAAACGTAGGAGTGTTTTTCTTCTTTTAGTAGTTTCTTAAATAGCCAAAAGGTAGCGCATTCAATCCTAGAACTGCGAATGTTGTGAACTTTTTAGTTGGGGTACCATAAATATAATTTAGTTATTTAATTACAACTTTCATTTTAAAAATAAAATAAAATGCACAGTAAACTAATTAAAAACTGACTACTTTCTATTATGTAAACAAAACGCTTAAAAGGAAAGATAATCCACTAGTTTGGAGAATGTCCTCAGTAGCGGATTTTAGGGAAGGGAGGAGGCCCCCCCCCCCCCAAGGATGAATTAATTTTACTATTGTATTTATATTTTTTCAATTGACCTTCCTTTTGATTTTTTTTACGTAGTTAATTAAAATGAACACAAAACATATGCAGCATATTTTGAATAGAAGCATTTTAGTTTGCTAAAGAAGTACTACTGCAGTCAGAGGCCCAGAGTTGCAGAATACATTTAACTCACTGGTTTCGAATTCAAGGGACCGTATTATCGCGATTTGTCCACTAATTCTTCTTTGATGGAATCAATAATAAGCTTTTTCTTTTTAATGTGTAGGCACATCTAAAAGAGTCATTTTGATCCAGGAACCTATTTGCGAACTAATAGATTTCTTTTTCAGCTTATAAAAAATGCAAAATGAAAGACATTATATTGTAGTATATTGGAAAAACCATGATTTTTAAGGGAAACGGCGTGCAGTATCAATATGTTATCTCAACTGTATCATGGCTTTAAGAACAAATCAGCCACTGTTTTGAAATTCACCTAAAAATAGTTTCTGAATTCTTCAGTAAAATTTATATATTATGAAGTTATGATTTTCTTTATAAATTAATTTTAAAAAAACTCAAGTGAAGTATGGGTTTATTTAGTAACCTTGCCCTCGTGTTATAATCATGAAAATGTTCCTAAGTAAAGCTGCTCATTGTCTAGCATCTCGGTGACATGAAATTGGGTTTAGAATTTAAATAGCTTGAAACGTTAAAGATATTTTCCGTCCACATTCAAAGTATATTAGTGTATAATATTCATGTACTTGAAAGTAGATTCATTGACCTGAAGGAATCCTAAAAAAAAATAAATAAATAAAAAACACGCACGTTTAAAAATCAAGTCATTAAAACTTTTTTATGAAACATCGAAAGTGGTGGCGGGGGCGGGGGCTATTCAATTTCCCGTAACCCTTCTCCAAAATATTTTGCTGTATCCGCCCCTGAATATCCTCAAGAGTGTCTCTGGATCTTATCTACGTGGGGTGTAATGGAATAGGTTTTGGTTATTTCAGGAGTGAACATTAAAATTTGTTTTAGGGCTGAAGTTCCTCCCACACCCAGTATTTTTACCCATTATTTTTTTTTAATGGAAAAAAGATTTTAAATAGTAAAATCAAAAGTTCTTCCTTTCTGCGAGTATGTTTCCTATGTAAAAAAAAGCATTTCCGCTTAGTTTATACAAAATACATTTACCTAACCTACTTAGACTTATACTGCATTCAAATTTACAATTGCAAATTTTCAAAATTAAAACTTTTAGAGAAAAATCGAAACCTTTCTTCTAAATTCGCGCTATACTCTATTTTTTTAAACATATAAGAAAAATTTTAATAATGTAAAATGAAGTCCTTTGTTTACCTTTTCACTTTTAATTACTTAAAACACAATTTTAAAAATATCTTTATGAGTTTTGAAGCATTGAGTTGGGGAGACAACTTTTCCATAAAATTTGACTTTAAAACAGTCGCTAAATTTTTATTCATAATATTTTACGTAGCTGACCATTGATTTGTATTCTTGGATGTATGGTCGTAATACAAGATTTAAAATCCTCAGGTAAATTACGAGCTGAATTTTTCCCACTTACCACAGACAAAAGTAAGCGTACTGAGAAATTTACTCAAGCAAGTATTTTTTTACATTTATGGGCTGTTACACATTGCAATATTTCTTTTTATGTTATAATAATATAAAAAAGTTAAAGTTGAACACTATTGAGCTGATTGCATACATTTGTGAATAAAGATATTTAATTTATATCGTCTCCTTAGAGCAACGCTAAGACATCTAGTACCAGAAATTACACGAAGATATCCTACTGTTGCTCTGAGGCGACAATATTTAGTGATTATTTTTGATTTTCCATAATTTTCGAGTATGTTGGGTTATTTATAAGCAGTACAGTAGTTTGTCAAAAATATTTGGGGGAATTTGCCGAATGAAATGCTTGTTTGAAACTTATTTACATTATATTTGCGTTATTTTTACAATAAAAAATTTTATATTTCGAGGAACGGCATTCCTCTTCAACTACAGCACAACTCTCCACAATATTCTATGTAGAAGCGTGGTGACTTAATTAGGAATTAGTTTTTTTTTTTCTCGAGAAAAAAAATACACGACATAATATGAATATTGTGATATATTTAACGGCCATTCCACGAAAGAGCCGACATTTTGTCCCGCACGTGGCAGCTCATATTTTATTTAAAAGTAATAATTTTTAAAGTTAATGAACAGTTTTCACTTCCTTTTACAAAAAAGGAAGTATTCTATTCGCGAAAAAATTTTCACTCAAAAAAATCGACATTAATTTCCATTTTACTCACCCCCGAATGAATGTGGAGTTATTTTTTCAACTCGACCACGCATGGATGAGTGTCTATGAACGTATATATGTACCTAAGAACGTATAGACGCCCGAAATATCCATTTTGACGTTTCCCGAGTTAATTACAACGTGTTTTCTCGTGACGTCTGTATGTACGTACACTGTTAAAAAAAATTCCTGAAAATAACGGAGAAAGTACCGGCAGCAAAGTTGCGTAAATATTACGTTTACGTTCTATGACTTTCCGTGATTTAACACAAGTTCCATTTCTTATGTCTCCGTAGTTGTAGTTTTCCGTTTATGAATTTCTCGTGACTGAACGAAAATTCCATTTCTTATTTTTCCGTTCATTTACGATCTTTCTGTGTTTTAACAGAATTTACGTTCCTTATTTTTTCATTGCGATATTTTTTCCATTTCTCATTTTCCCGTATTTAAGTAAAAAGATTTTATTTTCAAAAAATATTTAAAAAGTTATGTCAAGTACTGACTTTTTGTTTCATTAAAAATTTAGTTCTTTAAAATGATATATAATACAGATATATAGTTAACTGTTCTAAAATTATTACTATTTTTTAGTTGCATTTGTTACTCAAAGATTTTTTAAATTAACATCTGGAGAGAGAACTTACCTAACATACCAAGCATCCATTTGCTGACCAAAACTTTTTATGTCAACTTCAGATGAGTCAAATTAATCAAACAGTACTAGCAGAAAAATTGCTGGATTTGAATAGGACACCAATTATCCCTGCTGATACTGTTCGATATTCCCTTCGTCGTACATTGTCTGGGGTGGCATGGAAAAACATACATGAAAAATATGATATTTTTATTTGCAGAATATGTCAAATAAAATGCTATTAAAAACAGGTTGACGTTATCATATAATAATATACCTGATAGAGAGTACCCGCGTATCTATTGTGTTTAAAAACAGAATCATTGACATGCAAGTGAAGAATTTTTAGTTCCCCCCCCCAGATGCTACATCCCCCCCCCCCAATGATATCCAATTTTTTCACTCATTGGAATCGCAACATAGATTTTTAGTACATAATCATTATTACTTAAGCATATATCAATATCAATCAGTTCGTTTTACCCGAACTGTTTTTCCAAGAAACTTGCAATAATCTCAAATAAGTTGTTGGATAAGATCTTAATAAATTAAATTAAGTACTTATTGTTGCCAAAACTTTCATTGTATGTATCAAATATCAACAATACACCTTTATTAGAGATTTAAAATAGTTACTTTCAGTATTCCAAACTGTGAAGCGAATCCCCCCCCCCCAAAAAAAAAAAAAAAACTGAGTGATTTTTCCTATCTTGCTCGCCCACCATGATAATCTCCGGTATAGATACGAATTGCATTTAGTGTATTAACTTTCAAAAATGCGTAAGAGCAATAAAAATAACTCTATAATAGTTGCATAAATTCTAAATAAACTATCATCGGAATTCTATCAAATGCATATTAACAAGGAAAATACATTTGTATATTAACATGTACAAAGATATTCAACAACACTTACATATGACCAGCGATGCTAAATGCATCTGGATACAGCTAATCCAATAGGCTTTATTTTAAATTGATAACACGAGATCCTTAAACTATTCTCACTGCTAGAGCACACAATATGACTAACGAATAGAATTGTTCAAAGTATTGAGCAAAATATTAAAACCACAAAAATATTCTAATGCTGACTCAGTAAAACCCACATCAAATCACCAGGGCGATCAAAACAAATCTGCCAGTCTAAAAATGGCGCGAACATTTTTCCAAACCTACAAAGCTCAAAGGCGTATAAACAATTTCGACATACGAGTATATTACTCTCCAGACATGAAATAGCAAGCTATCTATTTTGTCTACAGCATCTGAGTTGTTATTCTAAATATGCTTTTAATTAGCAAAATGTAACAGTGCGATTATCAATCACTATCAATAAGCGATGTTTATCATGACTTGAAGACTAATCGGAGCGAAGTACAGCACAGCGGCAACCCTAGAAATGGAAAAATTCCGTTTTCGTCGGGATGTTTACGTTTTTGTAAGGAAAAAATACATTTTGAAGCATTACAGAAATATTCTGTTAAAATCAGTCAGAAAACTACCTGAGTTTTCAGTTTTTTTTAAACAGTATGCGTATGTGCAGGGGCGTAGCTAAGGGGGGGGGGCAACCCCCCCCCTAAACCTAACTTTTCGGGGGGGTTGGGGACAACCCCCCCCCCCCCGAAATGTTAGTCTCGTAAAAGAAAAAGAAGAGAGAAGAGAAAGGAAAAAATTCCAAGCGATTACACACACACATATATATATATATATATATATATATATATATATATAAAAGAAGTAACCCCCCCCCCCCCCCCCGAAAGTCGGGTCTAGCTACGCCGCTGCGTATGTGTGTATATATGTCGCATAACTCAAGAACGGTATGTCCTAGAAAGTTGAAATTCGGTACGTAAGACTCCTAGTGGGGTCTAGTTGCGCACCTTCCCTTTTGGTTGCATTCGGGTGTTTCTAAAGGGGTCGTTTGCCCCTTTTTTGGGGGAAATCATTGTTAATTTCGATGTAAACTCAAGTGGTGTTATAATTTGACGGACACTCGGCGATATATTGCCAATCTTCTGGTGGCCAAGTTTTGTCGCCAACTTGGCAACAAATTTGGAGATTTTTTTTAAAATTTATTTTATTGATTTTTTTAAAATCTGATTTCAATTTGGCCACTGTTGGTGATATTTAGAGAGTAAACTATTGAATTACATTAAAATTGCCAGTAATGGGGAAATGACATTACGTTGGAGTAGAAGGAAGTCATGCGATGCACTCATCAGTTCGTTTGTTTAATAAATCACACAAATTTTTGTGATTTCTGATGGAACAAAATTTTGTTCATTACCTTTTAAAATCTCACCCGTGTTAGCTCATATATTTCATTAAAAAGTAATAATTTCAAAAGATAATGAACAAACCTTTTGCTTAAGAAATCAAACATACGTTTGTGATTTCTTTATACAACAAAATTTTGTTCATCACCTTTTAAAATACCGCACGTTATAGCTCGTATATTTCATTAAAAAGTAATACAATTTTAAAAGGTAACGAACAATTGTTTTTTGTTTAGAAATCAAACATTCGTTTGTGATTTCTTATGCAACAAAATTTTGTTAATTACCTTTTAAAATTTTATTTTTTAATGAAATATATGAGCTGTTTCTTGCGGCGCAAAATGTCTGTTTTTCCATGGAATGAACCCTAAGCTATGTAGAAACTGCTCGGAAGTATTTCACGATTCTTTAGTAAGTAGTTGTTCTAAACCTTTCGATGCATGTACGATAGTATTTTAATGCAGCATTTATAACTAGTTGTAAATCCTGATTATAATGCAGTGAATTATCATTTTGAATATAGTTAAGAAAATCGGCTTATTTGAAGACGCGAAAGCAAACAATTGTCAACCGTTTAAGTATTGGATAAGTCTTTGAGAACAACTTGGCATAACATGAACTACGCAGAAATGACAATCACTTTCCGAAAGCAAGTTTATTTGACCTGAAGGAAATACAGATATCGTTTAAGCATCAGACAGACAGAAAATAAAAATATTATTAGGTAAGAGGAGATACATTCTAGATATTTTTATGTTTTAACTGTCAGTTACATAAAACAACGATTATTTTTTGTACAACCAAATAATCCCAGGACATTGACGGGCAAATGCGGATTATGAATAAGGGAAGTCGAAATGTCGTTGGTGCTTTTCGGAGTGAAATTGAGCGTTCATTGGTAATGTGACTATCCTTGTAATTTTTCCAATTTACAGTTGCATAAAACATGTCTGGTAAGCAAAACCTTTGAATAAAATTCAATATACAGTGCGCCCCCGTTTAACGAGCAAGACCTCTATTATCGCAACCGTTTGTACTATGTGCATACTCCCAACGGCAAAAAAAAAAAAAAAAAAGGTCCAAATAAGTTTTCCCTCCGAGACTGAATTTCTGTAAGGCTTCGGAGTCAGAATTGAAGTTCAACTGATTTTAAAATACATGAATCGGTGTCATCGCCCCTAAAATTCTAGAATTAAGAGTCGTGAGTTGATTATTTTCCTTCTAACTCCGCTAGAAAAAATTTACTTTTTGAATTCATTTTATTTTGATTTAGTCATATTTGTCTCTGACATGCGACAGTTTTAAGTCTATGAGGTGTGGTATTTCAAATTTTTATCAATATATTTTTTTTCTTCTATTTCTTGAAGCCAAAAACTGAGAGTGTATTCAGAATCTGTACAATTTTTCCAATTTTTTGGTGCCAAAAAAAATTTATTCTTCCCCTTGTTATTAATGTTCAAAAACTTTGAACTGTTCAAAAATTAACCTTAAGATAGCCAATCAAAATAATAATAATAGTAATATTAATAATAATAATAATATTAGTAATAATTAGGTATGCGCCAAATAATCGGCAGTACCGATTAATCGGACATAATTAGCGACATTTTGCCGATTAATCCGCGGAAAATATATTTTTCAAAGTAATTTTTTTAATGTCACCTTCAACAAGAAACTAATGAATTCATTTATTAACAATAAATAGTTTAACACAACACTAAGTTTAACGTAACAATAGCTTAACATAACAATAAATAGTCAATTTTTTACAGAACTAGAAAGTTCAAAGTAGGTCATTTTAATCCACATTACCCCAACTCCCTCTATCAATGTAAAGAAGTCAAAAGTTACTATATAAATGCACTTAGAGTCCAAGAATTTAATTACTCATAATAATGCCATGTGAATATCAGCCATGAGTGTTATGTTCTTTATTATTTTATTCAGTTTTATGCACTTTCTACACTGTTACAACTACTTTTTTTTTTTACTCTGAACACTTTCATGCTACATGTTATAGTAATTTTTGAAGAAATTACATTAATTTATTGTTAATAAATGTAATTTTTTTTCAAAAATTACTATAACATGTAGTATGAAAGTGTTCAGAGTCAAAACAAAACAAATAGTTATAAATGTTTATTTACAACAAATTTATTAAAGACTTAAAGTTAATAATCAAAGACAAAAATGGCAAACCAGTTCGTTGCCAGACACGAACAGAAACCTATGAAATATGAAGAAGAAACATTTGTAAAACATACCTTTTCATTCGTAATTGCCTTTTCATACCTTTTCAGTCGTACAGACTCATGATTCGTAAAATGTGCGTCTGTAAGTATATAGCGTACGCTTTTTCATTTAATTTTAAACTGACTTCGCAATTTTTAAACTGATTTACTGCTTCTTACTATGAATGTTTTTTTTCCTCTAATTAATTTTGTTCGAGCAGAAGATATTATTTCTTTGCAGTTATTAAATTAAAACATTAGAAAGAAAAACAACGAATTAGAGAATAATTTGCGGGTGAAACGAGAAAAAAGCGAAAAAACAAATCTATTTTCCAGGAGCGATATAGACAAGCAGCGCCATCTTTTGGGATAAAAAAATACAACAGAAAAAATAAATATTAACTTACAAGTCAAATTTTTTGGTCGTCATTTCTGTGAAAATTATAGGAAGGTGGCAAATTCTACAATTGCACAAATAAAAATTTCCAATTCGTTCTGTGTTGTGACTGACGAGCTTTTAGTGCGATAAAGAAAAAGGAAAATTAATTTGACACCTCAAATCACGTTTCAAGAACGTATCTCTTATCAAAATGTTTTTAAATGCAGCTTAACTACTTCGAAGATGTCCTTCTGGGGGAGAGGGGGTCCAAATCCCACCACTGAAATTTTTAGGGAGTTCGTTTAAGGGTCTTATTCTTTTTTTAGGGATGAAGAAGAGGGAGTAGGGGTACCTGTAATATTTGACGGGCTGTGCCATCGGCCATCATTCTTTGGGGGGGGGGGGGGGGGGCATCATTCCTTGGACTATTTCAAGGTTTTTGTTCTTGAAGTAGGCTTCTTGCATGCATTTTTAAAACAAAAGTTTTCGCTTTACTTTTTACTTGATAGTTTTGGTTTCGTTTTTTCAAAAATGTCTGAATAATGTGTGAAGATTTTCTGTGCAATATAAAAAGAATTGCTACCAAAATCCACGAGCATTGATGTAGGTTCTTATCAAACAGTTATCTATAAAGGTTTCAAATAATTAAATTTGTATTTATGCCTAAATACTACGGTAATTGTAAATATATAATTTACAAAGAAAATATAATAATTTATAATTTTATATAAATGTATAATTTAATAGATGTATAATTTATAATTTTAGATACATGGTACATGATCTACGACATTTTTTGAACAAAAGGAAGTTACATATTTATGTCAAAGTCAAACACCACGGTTGAACTAAATGTGGACATAGGGGCAATACAATGCATCCTACATCCTTTAATTCTCCATTTCTCTCCGTCTTCCTGGTAAGATAAAAAGAAAAACTAAGAATGCTGAAAAATTTTCCTGGATGAATAACATATCTGAATGCAACAATTTTCAAGTTTTTCTGCAACATGAAGAATATTTTTTCTCTAGAAAGTATCTCTATTTTCCTGAAAATGAAAGTTTGAACATGTAATTTTTTTAAACGTTCTATTAAGAAAAAAAAAAGAAACTGATGATCATGTCAACTGCTTATGATGTCTCTTGGCTTCTACATTTTCCTAAAATGTGAAGACATTCAAAATTCTTACGAGTCGTTTTTTAACCTCGTTCGTCTTATTGTTCACATAAGAAACATAAATATCGGACTGCCGAATCGTTAACACAAATTCATACTTCCGAACATTCCATGCAGATTGATATCCCTTCTCCACATATGCATGTGGTGAGCATCCAAGAGCGTTTATCGCCAAATTTTATGTCGCCAATGCCAACTATTTACGAGCGAATAAAAATAGAACTGCGCTTTATCTGTCATTTTGAAAGTCGGCGCCCTCCCGATACCGCAGCGCGGGGACACTCAATTGACCACCACCCACCCTTCGGTCGTCTGCCTCCACACCCCTGCAGGGTATTACGGAGGCCCAAAAACTTTATGACCCAAGCAAAAGCTGGGCCAAGACATGAAATCTGCGGGGGAGGGAAATATAAGTGTGCGCTGGGGCCCACTAGCGAAAACGTGGTTCGCACTGATATCGGCTAATTTCCAGGGGGACCTAGGCAGCCGTATTTACGGTATTTGTTACGGGCGTCGTAGCCCATTGACGGCGGCAGTAACGGTCAGTCCTTTTTGCTGCTTCGCCGATTGACTGGCTGTTATGTCTGGCGATTTATGTTGGCGATGGACGGGTTACCAGATGAATTGTTTCCCTGTGTAACGAGATGATTCTTTCATTTTCCTTTCTATACCAAAATTAAGGCGAAATTCTTGTCTTTCTCTGCAATCGGTTGTGTGTGTTAACTTGAGCTGCCCCAAACCTAAATGTTTGAGAGAGGGGATATTTAGGCCCGACGAGAGGCCAAGTCAGCCTAATCGGAAATTAGGGGCACGGGGCTCGGGGGGGGGGGGGGCGACACTAGCGCAAAAAAAAGGAGATAGATTTTAAAAAAAAGGGAAAGACTCCGACGAAGAGAAAACGTAAAGATTAAGTAAAATTTACTCTTTTGATATTTACTCTTATGGCACTTAAAATAGAGTTAATTGCTTTCTAATAAGCAGTTTTGATTTCTTTTTTTTTTTCTTTTTCTTCCCATTTTCTTTCCCTCCTGTTTTCCTCTCCCCTCATTTTTCTTTCTTCTTTTCCTCCTTTTCTTTTTCTTCTTTTTTTTGGGGGGGAGGGAGGGAGGCGGGAGGGGTCCGATGACATAGCTGACAAGGGGCGCGCCTTGGCTCTCTGCACTGGGGATATTCTCAATTTGCCGAATGTAACTCCAAATTTTGTCGAATGATAAAATGCATACGTACATCAATGAATAATTCTATACCAACATACGTACATCTAATGAAAAGTGAAATTCGGACACTTAATTGCAGTTAATGCTTCCAAATTTGTCGAATCGTCGGACAAAATTTTCAGAATAAGGAACTTTCTTGGGAGGTAGCAGCACCCCTGTGTTCAATTCAACAAGCAATGGCAAAAATGCAAATGTTATAAAATCTAGCGCATTTGATACAAAAATCGCAGTTTCTAAATTCACTTCTGATAAACTTGGCAACTTTGTTATAAAAATGATAATGCATGCGAATATTACAACATTAATGTGATAAAAACCAGGGCACAATGAGAGGTTTAGGATTATTTTATCCATTAGAAAAAAATCTAGTTTCACCTAATTTTTAGGGTACTTGAAGTTAGTTGTTAAAATGAATATTTTGTAGTTTCTTTTAACTTTCAAGGGGAAAAAAAAGGGTACAAAATATTTAAAACGAAATGAGACGATAATTGACTAGTTTGAGTTATTAAAAATGATATATATATGCCATTTTTTTACTTTCTAGTTTTCCCTTTTCTTGTATTTTTTGTCGTATGCAGCAGCAAAAGACTCTATATATTTATCATATGAACGTAAAACTTAACTACATAAAAGTCAACATTGACCCACATTTATTGTTTTCGCCTTTGCATAACTTCTTTTGAATGTCCCAGCGAAAAATGATGGATCGAATTTCATGAAGTTAAGTTTGGACTCTATCTTTTTTTCCTATTATTTATGCCAAGAACATAAACTTTTTTTTACAGCAAGAATCAAAAGTGTAGTTTATGCTCCTCGTAAACAAAGTATGCCTCATGTTTTCTATTCAAATTTGGAATTATATAGATAAATTTGGAATTATATCGATAGATTTTGGTAAAATGCAAATTAAATTCATAGCTATTGACGTAACTTAACGACGCATTAATCAAATATCAATACAATCTGAATGAATAAGCAATTTTCTTGCGTTGTAATGCTTCTCATATTATTTTCGTTTGTTTTATCCAACTAACAACTAAGGGATCGTCCGCAAATGTAATGGTTTGAGAAAGGGGAGGGGGAGGAACGAGAGCGTGAAATTGTGACAGCTTGTGACAAAGAGGAGAGAGGGGCTAACAAAAAGTAGGACATATCACATTATTTTTTGTAGTAATATGTTTATATAATGTGGCGTGACATGTGACAACGGGAGTGGAGCGGGTAAAAGGAAACTTTGTGACAAAGGGAAAGGGGTCAAAGATGGGGCTGAAAAGTATGACATTATTTGTGGACGGCTCCTAGTGGACAATTTATGTTACTGAAAAGAAAAGAAAGAACGAAAAAAAAATTGTTAAAATAAAGAAGTGAGAAAAAAAAATTTAGCAATGAAATGACATACGGTTTTTGAAACTGAACATGAGATTTTTTCTGATAAAATTATGTCGGGTAAAATGCTAGGTAAATGCAAATTTGATAAATATTGCATAGTTTTGCTTAAAAAGGACAAGAAATTGATTATGCGATTTTGAATTAAATGATTCTGTACTATCATTACTTGATTTCAATCACATAGAGACTTTCATGACCTTTTTGCTTGGTACGTCGATACATCAAGCAAATGAAAATAAATGGTCAAGTTGAGGCACAATTCTTCATAATGATTTCCAAGGTATTTTTTTAAGCATCAAGCAATGTGCAATTTGTGTCACTCTTAATCTAAAATTGCAATCTTCTTTTCTCTTTCGAAAATTAACCGTGTCTAACTCTTCGACTTAAAATATTCTCCAACTCTGCTCTTCAAGAGATTAAAAAAAAAGAGATTCCAAAGAAAGGTCCAATTTTCGTTTCATCTCAATCACTTCTTAAGAAAGACGTATCAGTCCTTGTAAGCAGCGGGGCATGAAACGCTTCATGGGAGCGAAAAGACGCAAATTCAACCATTAGCTGTTCTTTTTCATGCCACAGCAATCAGATCATCCATCAGGTGAAGGCAGACTTTTCATTCCCGGAAAGTCCGTCTGTCCGTCCCTCCGCGACAATGTCACTCCCTTTCTATTCTAGACCTCAGAGGACAAGATGGATGACGTCGGTCTTTCGTTTGCTGGCAGGCAGCTGTGCTTTCGCGAGTTAAGAAAAAGTGAGTACATTTACAATAGCACGAGCTTACCGCTCAGTAGGTAGCAATTAAAATGCCATTTGCGCTTGTTTTCTTGCGCTGATGGGGCGATCCATCTTGCGAGATGCTCCTGGATTTTCGGATCTCGGTGGCACTGATCCGTTTTCAGCGTCAGTCTGTTTGTTCCTCCCCGAAGAACGCAAAACACGACTCTACAAGATACTGAGGATGACCTTACGAGAAAAAATAGGTTCTCTACTCTAAGAATAAATTTATCGAAAGTTAAATGAATTTTTGGTCGACCAAGTGTTGTACACAGTAAACAATTGCGCACTTGGTGTAGATGGTGCTAACTAGCTGGCAATTTACCGACGGGGTATCCAGGGTGTCCTGAAAAAGATTGACTGTTTTGAAAACTTAATTACAGAAAAGCGGTCAATGATATGTGGCGGACCTTAAATTTTTCCCCTTCGAAGTAGCAAATTTTAGTTCAAAAATTTTCCAATAGATGGCGCTGCAAATAGTAAACCCGTGAATCACAGAAAAGATTGAACATTATTATTTTTCGAAAAAGTTTTTAATGAATGAAACTTTATAACATTGTTTTCCAAATGTTGACCGTAGGCTGTAATCATACGTCGTAATCAAAAGAAAAATCGGTGAATTGCAATTCTTCGTTTTTGTCTTACAGGCTTACTATCTGCAGAGCCATCTATTGAAAAATTTTTGAACTAAAATTTAGAAATCTGTGGGAAGAAAATTACGGCCCACCACATAAATCTTCAGCAAGAATTTATTTTTTATCATTAACCTCTTTCCTGTAATATTTTTTGAAAACAGTCAGTCTGTTTCAGGACACCCTGTACGTTTCACTAGATTCTTGTACAACATGTGAAGGTAAACACAAAAATTTGGGTAACCAAAAATTTGTTAACCCAACTACCCCCAACTTAATTGCAAATAAAAATTTGCAACTCCCCCTCCCCGATGAGCAAAACATGCAACTATAAAGTACTGCGGATGGCCTTACAAGAAAAAAAAGGTTCTCTACTTTAAGAACAAATTTATCGAAAATTAAATGAATTTTTGGACGATCAAGTATTGTACACAGTAAAAAATTGTACTTGATTTGTAGATGGTGCTAAATAGTTGGCTATAAAACAATGGAATGAAATTTCACTATTTTCTGGTACAACATGCACATATAAGCAAATTGTAAGTTGCACCAAAACATGAAAAAACTAATCCACTAACTTTTATAGCCATCAAACCGACACCATCATTCTGTGAAATGTGCCACTTTTTTTTTTTCAGTATCAGAAAATATTACAATTAAATAACTTCAGAGGAAGCGGAGAGTAAATCCTTATTTGGAATCACTTTCTTTATAATTAAGCGACAGATTTTCGTATTCTTCTTGGCTCTAAACTAATCGGCGATCTTTGGATATTGATAGTTTAATAATTTCAATTCAAAGCTGTTGAAAATATTTCTCGCCGAAAAAAAAAGTGATAATTAGCTTTCTAACTCCACTGAAAATCAGCAACCAGACGGAATACCACTTCACAATCAAACAAAAACCAGTTTCGTGTTAACGGATAAAGTAGCAGTCCTCAAAATCTCTGCTAGATGTCTGCTCTATGCAAAAAATATATAAATGCAAAACGTTTTTAAGATTTAATTTTTAAAAAATGCCAATGGGATAAGTCGTGTACTTCAATGCCAGCTGGGGGAAAGGGAAGGTTCATGGCGAAGATTGCGCCGTTGAAATTTCTGTGGGGGTTGATTTTAGAGTTTTTGATATCGTTGAAAGGAAGTTAATTGTTCTTGTGGGTACTCAGTAGCAATTGACACGAGTGCGCCATCGTCCTTATAAGGGGGGGGGGGGGGTATGTGCAGCCCTATTTATGCAATATCAGTTTATTTTCTTCATGCTATTTGTTTTTTTAATAATTTTACAGACTAGAAGAATGCAACCGGAGAATAGAAAAATAGGTGGTTTATGTTCAAACATTCCAGAACACAGATAGTTAATGAGTTAACTACTCTCCCCACCCCTAAAGGAAAAAATCTGGTTACACACGGATGGTTGGTATCATATTTGAATATGTAGTAACAAAATGAAACATTGAAATCTTACTCAACGTAAAAGTGCACTTGAAACATTCAATTTCATTGCAGATTTAGGGTTACATCGGAATTTTCAGTTTGTTAAAAAAGCTGATGATTCCCTTAATATTGTCGACAGACGACGAAGTCAACGTTACAGGTATTCAACATCAAATTTTGTGCAAAGTAAATAAATGAATACAAAAATAAATACAAGACTGCTGGAGTAGTGTCCAACATAACTGAATTTGCATCTTTTAACGAAATAAATGAAAGGGAAACTAAACCACTTTAAAACAAGTGAAAGTTACATGAAATAATCAGTTTCCCCTCAAATTCAAATTTTGGAACAAGTTTGGAAGCTTTTTAATCCCTCCCTTCCCTATTGCGAGTTGCCTATCCATTGAAAAAATATCCCTCACATTGTTTTCCCACAGACGCTTCGAGAAATAAACACTAAGTTCCACTATAAACTGCAGCTTCTTAACTTTCTCCCTCATAAAAGCAGTAGAAATGATTGGCCATCAGAGAACTTACTACTTGAGCCTAAGTTCCACAGTAAATCTGTAAACTTTCCGAAAAAAACCTAATCCCCGCTAGTCAGTGTCCTCTACTGTCCGAAGCATGTACTTAGCTTGAACTTTCTTTTTCTCCGTCTCGCCTTTATTTCCTCGGTATAACGGTCTTTAAAGGCGGTTGAAGCAAAATAAATTCGTTATTTTGAGTAAGCAATGTAAAAGCAAATGCGTGCAATGCCTTTCATATTTCTGGTTACTCAACATTTCTAACAGAAGTTGCTGAGGGATATTTCCAATTTTTCAGCAAAAAAAAAAGAAAAGAAATAAATCATTTATTCAATATGGAGTATTAAAGTGATTAATTATATTGGCTCAGCCTAGTTTCTTGTACTTTGTTTGGAAACACGAGATATACGTCGCCTTGAGTTCTTGTGAGGAAGTTGTGCATCAATAATTTTTATTCATATATTCTTGAGTTTAGTAAAATATCTTCCAAATGTTTCTAAAGTTTTAACTCTTCAGTTTCACTGCGAAAAAACATTAAAAACCTTTTACTGACTTAACTTTTTACGATAATCACAGTCTCCTTAAAATTGCAGTTGGGGATAGGGGGAGAAAACCTATAAGCGGATCAAATCAACACATGAACCTTACTATAAGGTAAAAAAAATATCAATTATTAAAACATCTGCTATGAAAAGCAGTTGAAGCTTTGTGCCACGCCTGTTGGCCCCCTGCCTCACCCATAGCACTGAGTAGACAAAAAAAAAAAAAAAAAGAAAAATTAATTAGAATTTTGGGATCTTGAATTCAAATTATGATTTTCGCAATCACGAGTGTGTGTGTGTACGTAGGCGTGTGTGTGGGAGGGGGGCTATGTGTGTGTGCATAGTAGTGTGTATGGGTGTTTGTGTGTGGGTAGTTGTCTGTATGTGGTGGTGTGTGTATGTATGCGTGTGTGTTTGTGTGTAGGCGTGTGTGTGTGGGGAGGGGCTATGTGTGTGCGCTTAGTTGTGTGTATGTGTGTTTGTGTGTGGGTAGTTGTGTGTATGTGCAGGTGTGTGTATAGGTGTCTGTATGTATGCGTGTGTGTTTGTGTGTCTAGGTGTGTGGGGGGGGGAGTAGTTGTGTGTTTGTGTGGGGGGTATGTGTATGTGTAGGTGTGTGTGTATGTGTAGGTGTCTGTGTAAGTGTAGGCAAGTAAGTGACGCAACCTGGAGACGGTTTTCGTTAGAGGAGCAGCATCATGAGGCGGCCGGCCGACGGTGGTGCTGCAGAGGGAGGCGGGGGGGGGGGGGGAATAAAATCATAGGAATTCAAAACTGTCAAGTGAGAACAATAAGCAATCGTGATTGCTAAAAAAAAAAAGAAAGAATGAAAAACGCACTCACACAATAATAAAACAATATACATCAGCACTTCCAAAATCAGAATATTGAATGTCTGATTAATTTTGCCTGAGAAATATCTTAAACTGTCTTAGTTTTATTTATTTATTTTAATTTTTTTTCAAAACTTTAAGATGTGGTTATGCCCTATTTTTCCATTTAAAATGGTATTTTTTGTTGAGATATCTGCTTTTAATATTTTTTTTTTTTAAATATTTCTCGCGGTTTTTTTTTTACTTAGCATAAAACAAAGTTTTACCGTATTCCGCCAAAATTGTAAGAAATCAAGCCAAGGATTTCCTTTTCCCTAAAATCTCCAGAAGTCAATATTTATATTTATAACAAATCCAATTTTTTCTATCAGCTGCAAATATCTCATTGTTTTTTAAGCACCGTCCATCTGAGTTTTCAAGGTTTCAAATAGTACTTGAATCTTGTAGTCTTATCAAGTGCAAAATTTACAAATCCTATATTGTCGTAAGTCTTCAAGACAGGCTTCAATCAAATACGCTAATCCTTAAGAAAAGATGGAACTCATACAATTTAATCGGTCGTTGCTGTAACTTATGCTTCACAAAATAAGAGGAAAAAATAAAATAAAATGTTCAGGTTGAGGTGAAATAGGAAGTGAATGAAATTTGTACCGATTTTGAGCAATAAAAAATATTATCGAAAATATCATTTGAAAGTTGCAGTTACTTAAATCTTATTGCATATCAACAGCAACTCTGAGTCTGTCATTTTAAATAATGGTATTCTGTGAAGCATTTATAAACCATGAGAGTATTTAAAATTCTATCGAACTCGGAAATCTTTCTTATCCACACGAATTAAATTTTTAAGTACCATCTTTGGTTCCAGCTGAAAATTTCTTTTGATGTATCGCTAGATGGCAGTACTATCAAAACAACTGCTTTGTTGCCATTCTATAAATAAAAAATAAGTGAAATAAGCTAAAAAGAAAGCGGCAGAAGACAAATAAGACCCGCTCAGGGGACGAAATCAACAATGGTCGTTGTTAGCAATTTAACGGGATTCGCTATTCATCGTTTATGTGTTTCCATAAATTATAAGCTTTTTCTTTTTGCGGAGTGTCAACGACACATCATAAATCATTTCATAAAGTCTTTGTGAAGGACGAACTAGATCTTTTACTATTTAAGTCTGAGATATCATTTTTTCCGGCGTTCTTTTTCTCTCTGGCTTAAAACATGGATGCCGTTCTTCATTTCCTATTCTTGCATTCAGCTTATTTATTTATTTCTGCTTCATATACAAATCCCTTGCTTTCATGGTCTCATCAGACTGCGAGCGAAAGATAAATAAAGCATCGAAAAACAACAAACTGTGGAAGTCATCATTATATAATAAGAGTGCATGTTTATTTTTAGCTGAGTTAATATGAGATCATCTAAATAAATATATCTATCTATACATTAAAAAAAAAAAACATTTTTCCCAGCATGCAATGTCGTTTTTTAAGGATGGTTATTTATTAAATTTAATGACAACTAATTCTCATATATATAATAGCGAATTCACTGATCGAGTAACACTCCCGACGTCACCAAGAATGAAACTCGCGCCATGGCATGATAATTTGATAATATTTTTTGTTTTGATATGCAGGGAAATGCTTTTTTTTTTTTTTTTTTTGACAAGGCTGAACTTGATCCGATAACTTAACTGTTTTACTGGCAAGACTAATTTTAGGGGAATGAAGAAACGAAAAAGTGATCAACAATTGATGCTATTTACTGGAGTTTAGAGTTAATCCACTGGAGTTAGGGTTAAAAGTTCAACCATCAAAATATCCTCAAACAGGCAATTGCTTCGTTCAAATGAGGATTCAATTTTCACCCGTCATATCTTGAGGGACCATTTTCTAGTTTTTTTTATAAAACCACAACTAATAGCAATAATTTAACAACTCAGATCAATAAAAAATGTTTAAAATATTTTTATCAAATTAAGTTTAAATATTGCTGTTGAAAATAATATATTCATGCAGAAATGCCAGAAACTAAACTTGAAAAAATCAAACTAGAAGTTTTTCCTGCTGTTAATGAATGTAAAAGTTTCTTGTTCTCCTTAAAATCTGTTCGAACTTCCTTTCCCCACTTGTTGCTTTCTTGAACTGCGTAGTCTACATGTAAATATGTGTGACTTACATGCGTATATGTGGCATGAATAAATTTATTAATTAAATATATTTGTTAGCATCCTATCTGTATCTCAGAGCCAGACTGGCGCAAGTCAAAAAATTGCAATTTTCCGTCTATTAGTGCATTGTATGTAGAAACTTATTCCGCATCGAGCCAGTTTAATGAAATGGGTTTTTTCCTTCTGTCAAAAGTACTACTTTTAGTCACTGAAATTGATAGAATGAGTAAAAAAAAAAAAAATAATGTGGACCCAGAAAATACTTTCATTTTCCCAACAGTTATTTTTTAATTAATTTTTTAAAATGTCCGATTTTGAAAACAAGGCGTGGTCTTTATGACGTCACAAATGATGCACTTTGGCGCATCTTTCTACCACGTTTCCACGTTATGATAATCAAGAAGCGAATTAAACATTGCGCTCTACGCTTTACTATCAACCATATCGTTGCCAATACACGTGAGTAAAAATGCGAATTAAATATTTTTCTCCGTGAATGGCAACACTGAATGGTCTTTCAGCATTTGTGATGTCACACGACAGAAACGTAAACAATGAAAACGCACCGATTTAAGTAATTTTTTTTAAATCTTAAACTTGAACAAATTATTTAAAAAATGGCCGGTTCCTTTATTTCTAAGCATGCTCTTTCAGAGAAAAATACTTTTAAAATTTTGGAAACGACCCCATTCTCAAAAAAAAAAAAAAAATCTTTTTCGATTTTTTACTAGGGTTAAAAGAACACGCTTCCCATCCTTTGCATGTGCCAGAAAAAAAAAATTCTTATCTCCTGTAAAATTATCATAATGTGACCTACGTTCTTCTGGCTCTGAGGTACAAAATTTATTTTTAAATTTTGAAAATTTTACGTGCAAATGCGTTGATTAATGCAACTTAATTTAGCACAATTTCGGCTTTTGCGTTTTTCTTGTTACGATAAAAATAGTTACATAACTTTATCCCTCCACAAACCATATTTTACCACAACTTAAGCAGTTGGGATGGCAATAATAACTGACTGAATATTCATATATATAACGTAGTTATTTTAAAAAAATGCTAAAAAGTTTGAAAGAAACAATTTTATCCTCATTATACATTAGTTATTACTTTAATCTCCTCTCTTTTTCTGTTCTTACAGCTTTTGTAGATAATTATAATTCGTATTTTGTGTCAAAAACAAAAAAGATAAGAACAAAATTGCCTTTGATTGATTTATTTTGTACATGCACACAAAACTAATGAATAATTTTTAATTAGTATAACATGCTAAGGATCTCAGTTCCAAGCGACAGAAATTAAAAATTACCTACTTTTTAAAGCACTTCACACCTTCACAGTCAATGGGAAAACGGTTAATTTGTGTGGTTGTTCGAGACAAATTTTAAGGCTTCATTTTCGCTCTAAATTTAAGATTACGCTTTCACTGAAACTCAAGTACAGTTAGGCAAAAACCAAATCTCTTCGCCCGCCCCTCCCCTCCAGTTGTTTAGATGAAAGAATTTATAGTAGCATTAAGAAAATGCGTTTCATACTTTTTCGTCTTGTATTTTGGCAGCTTTTTTTTTTTTTTTTTTTCAAAGTACGGAAAGTTTTTTAACCTGCAAAAACAACTCTTAAACAAATGCTCACAGTGATTCTTTTCTCAAACGCAATCCATGAAGACATGTGAAAATTTAGAATCCTACGCGCTGCTACTTTTCCCCGGAACAGTAAATAGAATAAAATGTGATCGCACTATAATTACACCTAATTTATGTTAGAACGTGGAACACCTGTGAAGTGCTGAAAGATTTATTCCCAAGAATCATGAAATAATAACAGATTCTTTGCCTCTCTCTCGGTCTTTAATATAAGGTGTTATGACCTTGACTGACATTGAATTCTCCATCTGTCTTGTAGGCAGTGATCCATATACTGATCGATCAATCAAGTTATCCTCAGAAAAGTTTTAACGCCTAAAATTCGAGGAAGGGGGAGTGTTCTAGGCATATTCGATACTAGCACGTGAGAAACTGTCGACATGGTCATCTATCATAACGCGATTTCGCGCATTTAGTCGCACGCACACCTACTGGCCTTGAATTGAACTCAGTTTTACGTGTTGAGGGTACTTCATAATCAGCAACTTCCTTGCCACCGCGCATTAAATTGCTAGCTAAATAGAATTACGTATGCGGGTTTGTAGAAAAAACTGGAGGCATGGTAAAAACAAATTACCAAGCGCCTTCAGGACAAAGAGTAAAAAAAAAAAAAATAACGAACCACAGTTTTGTCTAAAACATAGGTTGCTGTGGATATTGTAAGAAAAGGATTCGCAAGTGGTAGTTATGTTGTAAATCTTTTTTCTTAAGGAGAAATTAATTTCGGGTTGTGTCCCAGATTAAATCGGCGATGACTTTTTAGGGGAAATTTAGAGGAAATAGATGATTAATGATGTACGGTTTCTTTTATGTTTTAAGTGCAGGATGTAAGCAGTATGTTGTGGTATGAGAGTTGTGATTATAAGTTTAAGCTGTTGGAATGAAGATGGTGAAAAACGATGTGGAAATGGGTTTTTCTTTGGGGTCCCGCGTAGCTATTATTTTTGCTTTTTTAAATAAAATACAGCTCCACGAACAAGTTTTTTTCCCTAAAATCCAATTTCTATAGACAATAGTTGATTAATTTCAGTGATAAATAAACAAGTATTGTCTAAGTTATTGAGATGATAAAACAAAAACAAGAAATAAAAGAGAGAGAGAAAGAAAAAGAAAAGAAACCAAGAAAAAGATGGCAATAGATAACTGTAACTGGATTTTTCATCAAACGCAAATGTTTATAAGCATCAAGATGTATGTTTGATTTTTTAAGCGATGAATTCGTCGAAGATCATTTTTCGACTGCTTCAAATTCAGTAAACAGGACATAACGGTTGTGCTTGCGACTTCGTATTCACAAACATGTCAACTTAGAAGACCTTGATAGTGGTTAGGATCACGACATTTCATTGAAAAAAGATAATAAACGAAGAAAAAAACTTAATTGTCATATTGCTATGTGTGATGCGTACGTATCAGCTGCTTCTGCTGCACTTCAAATGTAACAAGAAGTTCTGTCTAGAACTAGACGAGCCTACTTTCCCGTATACCCATACTACTTTCTAGTACCTGATCAATATACTCAAAAATAGCTAAAATCGCGAATTTTTTCAAACATATTTTAAAAATAATTTAAGCTGATTTCTAGGAATAAAATATTCCTCACTCATCTAAAAAAATCGATGCGTAAAAAAAAGCAGCAATTTTTAAACAAAGCAGCTAATACACTTTTTTCAATAAAAAAATCTTTAACAGCTTTCAAAACGAGAAAATAATAATTAAAATTTAACAGATCATTAAAATTGATACATCATATAAAAAAAATCGTTTCTTTTTCCCTGTTGCCCAAAACAATTTTTTAAATGAATTAATGCACTTACCAAAATAAATAAAAACAATAAAATGTCAACTTAAAGAAACAATTTTCATTGTCAAAAAAAAAAAAAAAATCGTCTGCGCATATCTTTATGTAGAAACATAAATGTCTTTGAGTTTATTCGCCGAAAACTGAATACCTAAATTAAAACTTTAGCGTAAAAATAAAAACAAGTCAGATCAACAATAATTATTTCACAGTCAAAACCATAGCTGCGGAGTCGGAGTCAATCTCATTTTGAGATAAAGGAGTCGGAGTCGAATATCTAAGAATCGGAGTCAGTCATTTGTCCTCCGTGTATAAATTTTTGCCAAGGCTACGAAGTCAGAGTTGAAGTCGGGGAGTCGGAGTCTGATTAATTGTCGGGCACAGGAGTCGGAGTCAAGTGCCCCTAAATTCTCGGAGTCGAAGTCTGGAGTTTGGCGTCAAGAGCTATTTCCAACAAAATTTGTTTGAAGTAAATCCGCCTTCAAGTACGGAATCTACATTGACTTTCAGTTTCCCCGTAGGCGCTAATGTTAAGGGATTTGAACTGTTCAAAATTGAACGGAAAATTGTTCAAATCAAAAAGATATTTTACATACAAGTTTTTCATCAAACGCTTTTTCCTACAAAGTTTGTTTGAAGCAAATTCGCCTCACAGTTCGGAATTGCCTTGAATTTCCCCGTAGACGCTAAGGTTAAGTTTTTTTGAACTGTTCAAAATTAAACAAAAATTAGTTCAAATCAAAAAGTGAAATATGGGAATGAGGTGTCCTCGTCGAGATCTTTCGAACAAAAAAAAGTTTGTTCGAATCGGACGATTCATTCAAAAGGTATTAGGGGGGGGGACAGACAGACAGACAGACAGACCGACAGACATTTTTCCCCATCTCTATAACCTACTTTCCAATTTTTAATTTTTCAATATTTATTTAATTATTTTATTTATTTTTGACTTTTTTTTTTTTTTTGTTTTTTTGCGATATTTTTAAGATGCATTAAGCCTTCTTTCATGCTTTTTTCTTCTTTTTCTGACTTTTACTGGGAAAGTAGGCTAAAAACAGAGAATGTGATGAAACTGAAACAATACTTTAAATTTTAATGTGTTAGCCATGTAGCGGGATAACTTTTACTACATTAAACTAATATTCTCGGTGCACTGCTTTGTTTAAAAATTCAAGGAAGTATCCACAATTTGATGATTCAAACCTGTATTAGAAGTCTGAATCTTCCGAATGAGTTAATTCACATATAATTTAACATATTTATGTAATATACTTGAAATTCGAGAAGGCGGTTCAAATAAAACATTTATTTATAACAGCATGTTTGGTACAATACTGTTTCCTATTCAATGGGTAACAGGAGCAAAACCCAACCAGGTTTTATTAAAAGAATTAAATAACTTTTTTGAATTAAACATTGTAATCTTTCAATGCCTCCTGCCCACAGCGAATAAGAGTTTTGGTGCATAGCACATATATTGTGCTTTGTACATATGTTTTCTTTTTCTTAGCTTAATTGTTCTGTAAAGTTTGAATTTTGTTTTCTTGAATATTTTAAATCATGTTTTTAGAAACGCCTCACATGATCAAAAAGTTTTTTTTTTTATTTCAATCTCATTTAAATTTTCTATCGTCGCCTCAAAGCAACAGTAAGATATCTAATCCTAGAAATAACACTAAGATGTTATAGATAACACTAAGATAACACTACTGTTGCTCTGAGGCGACGATATTCACATTATTTTAAAAGCCTTAGGTATACAAATCTTATCTGTATTTTTTTAAGATATGAGTTAAAGTGGAGACATGAGAGTTATATGCTTGTTGATGCACTTTGTTGGGGTTTAGGGGATCGGATAATTGGAGTCCTTCTGTACTCCAATTTGTACAAATACATTCACGCAGGGTACTTACAACCAACAATTTAGGCACCACTAACATCTTTTTAACTATATGACGTGCTACTCACTTCCCTTTCAGTAACTTATAGGGCTTTTGGATCTTAACGAATATCATCACAATTCCTTCTTGGTTTCATAAGTGATCAAAAAGTGCTGAATCATGTGACAAAAACCTGTCAGGCCCTACCGATCGCCTATTCCAAAACAGCTTCAGAAGCCTTTGCCGCGCACTAAGATAGCTCTTAAAAAACAGAATGATTTTTCAAATCTTACTCATGTGCAGTACTCGTTGAATGCAATCAACTCTACCTACTTGCGATGTCTAGTTCTGTAATCTACCATTATGCAGGGAATCTCTGCTTCAATAATGAGGGAACATCTGGATCAAGCTCGATCATCTGTTATTCCATACTGATGAGCCCATAACAAGGGGAAAACTGCAGTCTGTGGATGTTCTGATCGGGTAGTTTTGCTACATGCTTGTAGTTCTGCCTTAGCCCTGGCTTCAGAGCAATAACTTACAAGTAAAAGTTCTGTGAGGTTTATGAGACAATTCAATTTTCTGACACTGTGTACGACAGCGGTACCTAATAAGGAAAATAGCTTTTCATTCCACACGTGACTTACCAAGCAACTAATTTCTTCGGAGTTGCAGTGCATAAAATATAAATTTTTTTTTGGACATCTTTATTTTTTTTATTTGATCTTTTTTTTTTTTTGAAATGAACTTTATTGAACGCAGCACGCTCCCTCGCTGATCCAATTTATGCAGTCAATGCAATCTGCAGTTTTTCGCATTAATGCAACTATTTTTAAATATTTTTCTTAAAAGAAACAATTTTTATACATAGGTCTATCAGGTACACAGTCATCATCTTCGAAAAATTATTTAAAAAAAAAAGAAAAGAAAAAAACTGAAAACATTTTTAGTTTTATGATACCACGCGTTCTTAATATTAATAGAAAATAACACGTACAAATAAAATAAGGTTCTTAAAAATAACCAAGTTGTGGTGAAAGAAACATAAAATTTTAATTGATTATTGCCGTAAACAATCCTCGTACGAACTAATTTCATTCTCAATTTTAATGAATAACTAGCAACACGCAATTATTTAATTTATACAATGCTTTTAATAAAGATATTAATTCCCAAGAAACATCATCCAGTTATCTTAAATTTGTTTTACTTGCGCTTCCAATTAATTAAGCTGTTTAACCCAAAACTTCTTGAAATCAATTATTGCAATTTTGGCTCACAAGGCACATTTAAAAACGTATTTCAGTTTATTCTTATTTCACTAATTCTTAAAGAGTTATTTCGCATTTTGTTATACATGGGAACTAATTACATTATCTCAGATGCTGATAATTTACTTTATTTACTAATTATAATTTATTAGATTATATTGAATCGAATGATTTCCCGAAAGCCTTTTTACTTTGGTGTTTCAAATTGTTAATGCATTTTGTAAATAAGTAGTGTGCTTCATTTGCTGGCCATTCGATGAAGTGTTTTACCTTTTGTAATACTTAATGCAAAAACGTTCATGTAAAAAATATTATGTTGTATTGTGCTGTAACCAGGGTCGCTCCAAACTTAAATGTTTGGGAGGGCAGAAATTCAATTTGAACAACATCTTTTGATGATAAGTGATCCTCATGATTTAAAACTAATTCATGAAGGACATGTTTAAACGATAATCGTTAAGATCGTCTTTTGGACAATGGACATATGATGTATATGGGATTTCATATGATGTCTAAGGGACATCATATGAAAGTAGTAATTATGGAAGGTATCACAGAAGAGAGACATTACGTGAATAATATTCTCATGAGCTAAAACTAAGGGAATGAAAAACCATCTTGCTGAAACAGCAATTATAAATGATATCTCATGTGGAACATCTGATGTTAGTTGTGAATTTAGACTGGGCAAGGGCATCTTGCGAGAGTGTCTCTCATCTACTGTACTCACTAATTCTCAAGAACATCTCCAATATAAAAATTTGAAAGAGTGTTTTAATGTCGTTCTTTTTTACTCTGTATCTCAGAGTCAGACTGACGAAAGTCCAAAAATTGCGATTTTTCGTGCATTGTATGTAGAAGCCTATCCCGTATCGAGCCAATGTGAACGTAATTTTTTTAAAAAATCCTTCAGTTTTTTTACCAGGGGTAAAAGAGTACGACGCGTCCCATCCTTTGCATGCCCCAGAAAACAGTTTTTCCTCTCTCCTATAAAATTGCCATAAAGTGACTTACGTCCTTCTGGCTCTGAGGGACAGTATTAAAACTTAGGGTCATAGGGAACCGATGCATGGTTTATTTAGTTAAAGTTGAATTCGAGATTACTGTCTAGTAAAATATAAATACGTTTCAAAGACCAAATTACATGTTGCCTCACAAGTGCGGATTTAGCTTATGGTTCTGGAGGGAGTCAGTTTTGAAAGGGGGTGCGAGGGGTCATGGGTGGTATTTTAGAGCACAAATAGCCAAAGGCGATTTTTCCGAAATATAAGTCCCCAAAACGCAGCTATAGATTATCTGTGGTCACTTAAGTGGAGAGGGAGAGGGTTATGACCCCCATGATCCTTCCTCTACTCTGGATCCGCACCGGTTGCCTGGCATAATTTTGATTGAGTTAGCAATTTTTTTTTTTTTTTTTTGATAACATCTCACCCAAATCAAGTTTGATTCACAAGAACACCACTCATTCATATTTTTCTTAGAAGTAAAATTTGTTAAGGACTTCGTCAAGAGTTCTTTCCAAACTCCAATTGTTTCCGTCGATAACTGCGATTAATGTTGGTTGACCGATATTTAGAGAAAACAGGCATTCTATCTAAATCTCAGAATCTGCAACATCTTTCTTCCTTCAGACAGTTCTCCAGACAACAAAAGAAGTGCAAAACTCACAGAAAGAAGAAAACGGAACAAAATCAAATAAAATAAATATAAGGCCCACAAAGAAATCTTTCAGCGTTGCTCTAGGCACCTCTTTCCACTGTACGTCCTTATTTCTGGCACCCACGGGTGCCATTTGTTTTAAACACAATCTTCTCCACACGATCATTTTTTGAAAATGGGAAAAGTGCATGGGGGCCTGAGCTCGGATCGTGATTCTGGGAGGCCCTGAAGTTCTGAATAATGGTGGACGAGAAAAGTGCAAAACCTTGTTGAAAACCCTGTAAAAACAGCAGCAAGATCCCCACCTTAAAGGATGGATGGCTGTACTATATTTTCTTACTTTGCTTTGTTAGCTTAGGAGGATGTCTTGTCCTCATCTATTCCTGTAGGACTTAGCCGCGTGTTTTTTGCTCTTCTCCGCCGGGCTGGCGTTTTCTGTTTCGAATGGAATTGGTGCGAGTTGGAAGGGGGTTCGGGAGTTTGTAGCTCCCCCTTGGGTGTCGTTTGTCGCCCATGTCATCAGTGTCCTTTCAAGATGTTTTTTTTTTCTTTTTTCATTTTATTTTCTCCAAGCATGCTGTTTTTTGCTTGGACTATGAGTAGAGATTTCGTATAGAGTGATCCTTTTCTTTTCTCTCTCTACAGAAGTACTTACTTTAAAATACGACGATGTAAATTCTTAGTAACTTTGAGTTTGCATGGACCGTTTAATATTATGTTCCTTTCAAAATTGGCAAGATATTAATTATTTCTCAGGTAAATAGTACATATCATTGAATTCAAGTAATTATGAGAAATATATTTTTTTTAATTTTAAATTATTTCATTTATGCGAGTTTTAAAAATAAATATTTTAAAACGCTTCGTAATTAGATAATGTTTCGATGTATTTATTTAAACACATTAAAAATCAATTAGAAACAACTTTCAAAGGACAGTATCTCGAAAATGTTTGAATTTTTAAATTTTAAATATTGTGAAAAAAGTTTTCTCTGAAACTAGTCAAGTTCCATATAAAACTAAAGGGTTTGTAAGACTATTTAAAATAAGCCCTAATATAACTCTGTAGCTGTTATGACACATGAGTTTTTAAGTTTTAAATTACAGTAAAATTTTGACAAATATCACAAATATTTTCCAAATAATTTGCTGTAAATGCTGAACCAGTCATGGTTTTCACTGAAAATTTTGGATGTATTCATTAAAAAGCATTTGAAATCATACATTCTTAAATTTTTAAAACACCTTTAGAAATTTTATCCAAAAGAAAACCTTCAAAAATTATTGTGAATATGTATCAAATTATGGTGCATATAACTGTCTTAAAAAATGAGCTATTTTGCAGTTCTGTAACTCCCTTGAGTTATAACATTTAAAAGCACTGCCGACAAGTTAAAAAAAAAAAGAAAAAGAAAAAAGAAATGGGCATTTTAACGAATTTCAAAAATTAATTCCTCATCAATTCTGAAGGATAGATTTTTTTAAAAATTATGTCTAGATTTAAGATGTCAAAGGGTAAGATTTCTCAAAGTTTCATAAAAGTCTGAATTGATTAGTTTTTTTTTTTTTGATTTGACATGGAATGACCAGTTTTTTTTTTTTTTTTTCAACTTGTTTGAATTTCGAATGAAGCAAGTAAAACTAAAATATATTTCTGTTAAATTCAAAATCCCTCATCGGTTTTGAGCATGTGAAATACTTTTCTTAAATGGATTTATTTTTATTTAACCCCCGGCTATAAGCGGCATGTAATTCAGTAATGATTCCGTCTTAAATAACCCGCCGCGCAAAATTGTCGGCGCAGAAATTAATGACAAAGATGACGTCGAAGGTTGTGACACTGACAACTCTTTCGTCATTTGAGAAGATCGCGTCTCAAAGAAAAATGAAAGTATTACTTTCAGTTGCTAAAGGGGGTTCCTGCTAGCGCTTTTTTCTGCGCCAAAAATCTGTCTTTTGATGGAAGGGGTGTTCTACTGCCTTCAAATAGAGGAAATGAAATATCCTTATCGGCATACTTTATAAAATAGCCCTTATTTCAGTACGAACGTAATTAGTTGTGATATCAAATTTTTATGAAGTTTCTTAGCGTTAGCAAAAGTTTTTAATGAAGAGTTTGGTAGCGATGTAATAATTTTAAGAAAAGAAAATAATTACTTGAGGAGGAAGAATTACCCACATTTTTTCAATAAAAAAAGAAAAAAAAGTTACTAAGAGAAGTTGTGTTTTAATTTTAATGGTTTAACTTTACTTTTCAAGTGTTAACGCGTTTAACTAGATTATACATGGAACTATATATTGAACAAAGAAGTAGACTTCTTTTATTTTTAATAAATAACACCTTTACTTTCACAGTCGTTTCAGTTGAAATTGAATAATTTTTTTTTCAAAATGTGTTAAGCCTAATTTCTAAAAAGCCTCTAGGGGGGGGGGGGAAGCAAGCAAATTTCCGCTTTCCACTTGATTCTCACTTCCTTATTATTGAACGCGTTGTCTTACAAAAATTTAAGCTCTTATTTCAAGGCTAAATATCAGTTTAAAAAATCAAAGGAATTTTGAAACTTTTATAAAGAGTAAACTTTTAATATTTTAACTATGTATCCGATAAATTGCTGCAAATTTTATTTCTTGAGATTTTTAAAAAAGTCGCAATCTTCACAATATTTTTTAACTCGTTTCATCCTTCAATGCTTCATACAAATTTTAAAATTGCAATAAAGTCATGCATTTCCGGAATACTGACACAAAATGAGCATTTCGTGAAAAATACAAAATAATCTATATTTATTGATGAATTTTCTTGGGCTTAATTATTTTTTGATGTAGCATAAATTAAACGAACTAAATTAAGAAATAAAGAGATTGATTCTTCTTTTTAAAGCTGTTTTAAATAGCTGATCCATTCGGTAAATGAAAAGTCCGTTAATAAAATGTTGCACATCAATAAATTGTGTCTCGGAATGACGCAAGCAGTCGTAACAACCAGTAGCGCAACCCAAAGCTCCTTCTGGGGTTTTGTTCAAAACTCTTTAAACATGTACTTAGATTTACATAATTTTGGCAAAGATAACGTGAAAGCAATAATCATGGGCTCTAATTTACCTCTCAATGCTACTGTCTGGTACCAGGGGTACCTAACTAGGGTGGGGAGGAGGTTATGATGTAGACTGTCCCAGCTAAAAATAATCTTCAGAAAATCTGCAGAAATAAATTTTTTTTGAAGTATTTTTCAAGATTTCTGCAGATTTTTAGAAGACAAGCAAAATCTGCATTTTTTCTTCAAAATAATCTGCAGAAAATCCACACAAAAAAGTTTTCTTTTTAGTTTTCTCTTAATATTCTGCAGATTTTTTGAAGGTAAAAAAAAATCTGGAAATTTTCTTCAATTAGATCTACAGAAAATCTATACAAAAAATTCTCTTACAGTTTTCTCTAAATAGTTCGCACGTTTGTAGATATTTTATGGTCATCAAAAAGAAATCTGTATTTCAATTTAAATTATTTTTCAAAGTTTTATTACAGCATAAAAGTTTTTCACTTTAAATTTTTTATATTTTTTTCAGTTTTTAGAAAATTAAACACATTTCTTTCTTTTTCTAATTAAAATCAGTAATAAATAACTTAAACTTTTCCCCCAAGAACTTTGATTTATATTTTGATAACTTAAAGTGAAATTTAAAAGCATTTTAACACGTTTGAAACATTTACCAAATAAAAAATGTCTGTTTATTGTATTGTATAAATAATATGACATGAAAATCAATTTTAATATAAGTGCATGATTCAAATCAAATAACAGTGAAATTACAATACATCATTTTTTATTTATTTATTTATTTATTTATTTTTATTTTTTTTGAAAACAAAACGATATTGAATAACGCAAGTTATTACATGGTTTGAAAGGGCTTTCAAAAATGTCAATTTCAAGAAGGATACGGATTAGAACAGAGTCAAATTTGTCTCACTTGGAGAAAAATCAGGAAATTGAAAATAAATAAGAACAACTATGACTTGAAATAATGTTCTCGAACGGCGCGCCGTTCGAGTACAAACGCACCGAACGCCAAGCTTCTTACCGTCCACGGAGGCTTCGGTGCGTCCCGCAATATTCGGGTGCCACAAGGCTACGAGAGTAGATGACCCCTCGACCAGGTGACTCGTATTGTTTTTTTGCTCCGTCACGGAAACAAACAATTAGGGAAATTTCAAGTTTCATCATTGGAAACCCATGAAAAAATCTTGGATTCATGCCTCGGTTCACAAAAAGGTAAGACACTTTAAAATTCAACAATTATTATTTGATTAAATTAACTTTTATTTAATAAGTGTATTAGTATATTAGGGTTAGTTTGAAACGTTATGCCTAATCGGAGGTTTTTAATTTTTGAAATTTTTATTTTTTCACCGATTGACTTAAGATTTTGAGCGAACATTTACGTTGTCAATATCTATTAATAAAAAAATTGTGTTACGATGTCTCAGTAATAACCAGCCTAATTAACTTAATTACTTTCCACCACGTGGTCGATTTGGAGGAATTTTTCGAAATTTTTAATTTTTACAAATAGTTCTACTTATTATTTCGTCTTGAAACTTAATACTAATTTTACAATCATAGCGATGTATTTTTGTGACAAATTTGGTTTAATTATTTCAATTTGCATAAGCTCCAATTTAATAAAATTTAAATTTTCATTTTGGAGGAGTAGTTCAAGTTTTAATTATATGTTTATTAAACAAACATGAAACACCACTCTGTAGTGAATTTACTCATTTTTATTAAAGAAGTGTCGAAACTTAAAATTAAAAATGTTTTCGGATTTTTATTGCATTAATTTCATTTGTTATTAATTGCTATCTACTATTTTTAATTTGCTGGGTACATTTTTTGCAGTTTATCTACAGATTTTCTGCAGAATATTTAAGTTTATTTGAAACATGCTTTCTTCACAAAATCTGCAGAAAATATGAGCATATTTGGAACACGCTTTCTGCAAAAAATCTACAGATAAAATCTGCAGATTTTCTTTAGAAAGCATGTTCCAAATATGCTTTTCTGCAGATTTTTTTTAAAGATTTTCTGCAGATTTTTTTAGCTGGGGTGGCAATGAAAATTTTAGATGGGGTTGCTTTTAAGGGTGCTTTTTTTTCCTTTGGGAGGTGGGGGGGATCGTCTATGACCTTGAAATGATAGGAAGCCCTGTTGACAACAACTTTATTTTCCTCATGAATTAATGACCTCAATGTCTCTTAAAGATGTAATTCTTTTGTCTTTAAAAAATAAAATAAATCTTGATGAACTTAGTAAAATTTTCGTTTAGTTTAAAATTCGTAACTTCAGTAGTTGAGTACATTTTTTTGCTTTGATTCCGCAAAATATTCTGAATTCATCTGCCCATAATGCTCTTCAACACATTTGCTAATAAATAGTTACCAGCAATGTTCACTGCATTTTAACTGCACAAATAGTTCGAAAGGCATTTGTAATTCATACCTTCTATTTTCATGAAGTTGGTCTCATCACCATAATGTCGCAATTAAGATCCCCATCTGCGGTTCATGCTAAAAATAGAAGATGGCACGGCAAGAGAAATGTCGAGTCTGTACATTTTTTTTTCCTTTTTTTTTTCTTTTCATGTTCGTTTTCCATTCCGTCTTTCGAAGCGTTTAATCATTAGGCGTGTTCCATCTTACAACGGGAGCCAACGTTGTCGGCACGCCGCCTGACGTTCCGTTGACACGACTTTCATTCGAAATGGTGAGGAAACGCTAGATATCTTCGCACCAGTGGCAAGACGAGACGAGTTTTCCAGCAAATTTCGCTTTCGTTTGACAAGCTGCTGTTTGCTACAGTATCACTTTCCGAGACTTTCTGTATTTTAGGTCTTGCCAACGACAGCTTTAAAAATAGCTTTCGAAAAATTCTAGCAGAAGAAAGATGTGGTTTGTTGCGTGTGTTTTATGCAGATCTTAAACCTCATTTCTTATTCGTAGGTTGATTTTTTCGTAGTTTTCTTCACTAGATTGATTTATCTTCCTACGGTTTTATTGTGTGGATAACTTTTGTAATACTGAAAGCACTTTCCAATGTATCTGTCGCTTCTTTGGTTAGAAGGTGATATAGAAATAATTACTTGTGAGCAGACTTTCTCCACTTCTCAAACATTAAAGTACTTTCGAATGTACAATTCATCGCTTCTTTAGTTTGATAAAAAGGAAAAAATACGTCTGAGCTGGCTGATTTTTCAATAGATGGATTTTTCCTCTAACGGTTTTATCACGTGGGTAACTTCTCCAACACTGAAAGTACCTTTCAATATATCCATCGTTTATTTGTTTAGAAGGTTAAATAAAAAGGAAAAATTACTTCTGAGTAGTCTTCTCCCCTTATAATTTCATTGTTTGGGTAATATCTCCAACATTAAAGTACTTTTTAATGCACAATAAATTGCTTCTTTGGTTTGAAAGAAAAGAAAAACTACTTCAGAGCAGGTTGATTTTTCCTCTAACGGTTTTAGCACGTGTGTAATTTCTCCAATATTAAAGAAATTTCCAATGTACAATTCATCTCTTTTTTTAGTTTGATAAAAAGGAAAAAACTATAATGAGCATGCTGATTTTTCTGTGCGTTTCCATATTAGGTTTATTTTTCCTCTTGCAGTTTTATTGTGTAGGTAACTTCTCCAATATTGAAGTACTCTCCACCGAGTAATTCACATCTTCTTTAGACTGATAAAAAAGGAAAAACTATTTATGCACTTCGAATCTTAAAAAAAAATATTACAATCTTTTTAACTTAACCTTTACTACATTCCTGTTAACAATGCACATTGAATTGTTACTCATTATTCGTCAAAATATTTTGCGTCTAGTGAAAGCTGAACTGCTACTCAAAATGATTTCTAATGTCCCTAATGACTATCGTAAGCCATGTTATTTGCTCTCACAATTGAGCTTCGTAGAAAAAATTCCTTTACACAATTTTACCATATAATACCACAACTGAATCCATAGTTTTCCTGTACAGATAACAACTGAAGCAGTAAGTCAACATTATGATCTGCTTATGTGGTGGAAGTCAGCCGCTTGTCTCCGCCCCTTAATTGTAGATCACCGTTTGTGTCTGATAAGTAAGCCGGGTGTGACGGCAATTGTTGGCGAATAAAAAACTGTTGGCGGTGTTTTCCTCTTCATTCAACAACTTTAAATTACCCACTAATGTTCACGATACTAGCGGTAAAAATACACGCCGGCAACAGACTGAGTGTAACCACAGGTCTACAACAGTTACGCCCACCTCATGTTGTCCTTCCTCGTGCCGTAACCATTACCCAAGGTGTCATTTGCAACAACTGAGCATTAAGAGGTTGCCTCAGAAAGAGCTTTGATTGCTGGTAATTACCCGCGCCAAGGAGCCAAAGGAGACGAAACCTGTAGTTTGCTGGAAAGGGAAGAGATCTGTTATGCTACAAATGAGAAATATTTTTCAATGACGTATTTTTATCGAGTTTATTTGGCACATATCGGTTTTTATTTACTTATCGTGTATTATTAGGACCGCAATTTAAAATTTCTTAGAAAAAAAATAATAATGATTATTATTTTAATGGAAGATTTTTTAAATAGAAAAATCATGGAGGAACCAGTTTCTTTTTTTCTGGAGGAAAAAAGGGTATGATATCCATAAAGCGTTTGTATATGTAGTTCTTCAGTTTTCAGAGCAAAAAGTAACTTAAGTATGCATGAAGTCGCTAAGTCAAGTCAAATCCAATCATTATAGTAGGTAGAAGGCGTTAGTTGACGCAATTTCAAAGTCGAAAATCTTTTTTTTTTTTAGTAAACATCTACAGGGTGCTGGAATTTCCGATAAGTTCATTGCGTTTGGGAACAAATGTTTTACCTTTTACCAGTCATCCAAGAATGCAAACAATTGTTTTCAAAATGGTCTCATATAGCAGTTATTACTATATTACCCCTCCAGAATGTCAGGGTATATTAATTGGTTTTTGATCAAGCTCGTCTTCATAATATTAACAAGGAATCTCGAGCTAATTTCTACATTTTTCTCGAGTTAATTTTCGACATAGATCGCTGCCCTCCGCAATTCAACAGACATAGACCTCTAATACATGAAATGAGCTGATTCCCTCTGCATGTTTCAGCAGTGCCTGTACGACGCTGCGGAGCCGGTGGGAAAATGACCGACTCCGACTCCTTTACCAAGAACGATTGTGAGTTCGACTCCGCAGGCACTGGCAGAGTTGTGGCCTTCAAGAGAAAATGACCGACTCCGACTCCTTTACCAAGAACGATTGTGAGTTCGACTCCGCAGGCACTGGCAGAGTTGTGGCCTTCAAGAGAAAATGACCGACTCCGACTCCTTTACCAAGAACGATTGTGAGTTCGACTCCGCAGGCACTGGCAGAGTTGTGGCCTTCAAGAGAAAATGACCGACTCCGACTCATGAGATTTTAAACCATCAACTCCCAACTCCAACTCCTTTACCGCAAAATTCAGTCAACTCCGACTCCGCAGTCCTGTCCTTGAGCTCCGATAGAAAGGTCGCAGAATATAAGAACTTTCTGAACCTTTGCTGCTCACTTATGTAGCACTTAGGTAGCTTTTCGCAAAAAAAAAAACTCGCTCTTGAGGCTTCGCTCACGTCAGGAGCGGATAGAGAGAACCATTTTAGAGGGAGGGGAGGGGGGAATCATGCTGAATAATGAATGACCCCTCCCCCATAAACGAACCTACGAATTTGGTACAAAAAATGTCTGAAACTCTGTGGATAAACGTTGCAAATAAATTTCATTCGCAGCAAAACAAAGTTGTTGTTTCAATATTTACTTTCAAAAATAAGTAATGAATTGAAAAGATACTTTGTTTACATTTTATGCATAAAGTGTTTGAACACAATATGAACAGAACTGTTGATGCCTGTTTGGAGGGGGGGGGAGGGTCATGATCCCTATGACCCTCCCCTGCTATCCGCCATTGGCTCACGAGACTATTTCGTGCGCCATATACTCCTTGCGGTGTGTATTTCTTTATTGTTTATAGTAACAGATGAACGTTTGAATACTCCATAGGTGCTTTTCGTTTTCAGTCTTTTCAGTACCCTTTTCTCCAGTTTATTTCAATGTGCATGTGCAAGGCCGTTAAATGAAAATAATACCAAGCTGTGATGTTACATACAAGGCAGTCACTAAGCTAGAAGCTGATCATAATCAAGGGGGAAAAGTAACTTTATCATATTAACAACACTTTTTATGATCGAATGAAGTAGTTTAACTTCAACAAATGAAGGCCAACCTATCAGACGGCAAATATCCAAAAGCTGAAACTATTAAATATTCACTTAATATAATAATAAGTATTATATTACATTCTAAACAACTGCTCTTTAGAATATGAGACACAACATTAATTTGTTGACTGAATATCTATCTTTAAGATAAAATGCTTCTTGTTTATGCAGATATATTTTTAGCGCTCCTATAAACGCAATTTCACGCAATGAAAATCGAGAATAAACCTCAAAAATTCAATCAAGCTCTTTTTCATTCTTTGTATTTTGAATAAAACTTGAACATCGTGTAAAAGAGTGGTGGGGGGAAGAGAAAGCAATTGGAATTTTAAAAAATATTACAAATGGATCATCGTCTTTTGATTCGTTAATAACATCAACCAGTGTGCGTGGTACGTATATTTACGAATATTGACAAAAAAAAAAAAAACTTTGTTCCTGAAAACTTCCACAAGCGACAGAATGAGCAGGAGTTGTGAATTAGACCAGTGTGTGTGAGCTAAATAAATACCTTTCTGCTGAAAAGTAAAGTAAGAAATAACAACGTCAAAAAGCACAAACTGCTTTGCAATTTGGGCCTTTTGACGTAGCTATTTCTTACTTTACTAGACCAGTGGTTCTCAACCTTTTTATTACTGAAGACCAATTGGTACCTTTCTGAATCCTAAGCGGACCACGTACGAAAGAAATAATATTTTCGCAAAATGTTTTTTTTTTCTTTTTTTTAAATAGTAAGTGAAATGTAAATAACAAGTTTTTTTAAAAATAAATTGAATTTAACTATAAAAATGATATTTATTAATTTTCACTAGCAGCTCGAGGTCCACAGGTTGAGAATCACTGAATTAAAAGAAAAATAATTTACTTGTAAGAGTTACGTTTACTTTCGTGAGCAAAATAATTCATCTCGGATATGCTCATATTTTTTAGTAAACACTGAGCATCTGTTTTGAAATGACATGAGCTAGTTAGAAATGTTTATCATTTATGTCACGAGAATTTAAATATTTACGAATTTACGAAACAAATGGAAAATAAAGGTGAAAATCTTAATTTATGCCAAATTTCTTAAACACACTTTGTAAACAAGCTACAAGCATATTATAAAATTAACCACATCATTTCAAAATACTGGAATGTTCCGTCGTTATCATTGTCAACATCATTGTCATTTTTGTTTTTGCTTATGAAAAAAAAATTATGTGTCTTATGAATTAATTCCTGCATTTATGAATAATATGTAAATAATAAAAAGTACATTGACAAAAAAAAATATCCATTTAAGTTACATTTTAAAATCTCTAATTTATGAGCGAATGATCATTGTCAAAATATAAATGGTTCAAAAATTACATTTTATTAATCTTCAAAGCAGCTGAACAACTAAACCTGTGGACAAAATTGTAATACCTCAAAATATTTGCCAACACCTCATCATTAATAAAAGCTGTGCAGTTGTCATTAAAGTCTTTGAACTTTTTGCCATTGCCATCGCTTTTAATATCTTTTTTTTTTTTTTTTTTTTGTCAATGTTTTCATCATTAACATCATCATTTTCATTCTTACAGTAATATTTTTGTATCTATGGTGCTCATGGTGAACTCTTATAATTGCTCCCGGTTGTAGTGCAATATGCTTAACTTATGAATTTATTTACTAGATAAGATATTTTTAAGGAATTGAAGGGCTTGTTGCAAAAAAGAGGTAGCTCAAAATATTGATTTTTAAAGGGTTCGCAATTAAGCTTAAAAACATCAAATCACATTCTAATTTTTTAAAATAATTTTTATGACTTCTCTTGTATGACTGTCCTAAGAAGCATACATAGGATTTAGTTTATACATTCAACTGAACTGTAAAAAAAGAAAAAAGAAAAAAAATGGTATTTCCTGCTCTAATGCATCTGTTGAAAACATTGAAATAGAAGCTGCTTTTTTTTTTTTTTTTGCTGCAAGCCTTTCAATTGTGAATCATTTCTACCTAAATATGAAGAAGCAATTATTACAAGGAAATGAGTTAGTATAATCATAAAATCATTTGAAATGAATTGAAATTAAATTATATATACATAAATGGCTGTTTTCATATAAATTGTGGTTAATTTGGAATCAAAAAAAATTTAGTCCCGAATAAAATTCTTCGCCTGACATTTTCTAATTAGGACATGTTCATTTCTTTCACGGACTAATAAATAGAAAACTTCTTTATCATAAGATAAAAGTTTAAAATTAATAGCTCTGCCAACTTTAACGACTAATCATTTCTAAGAATTAATGGCCGTTTTCACTTGCAGAAACTAAAAAGATTGATTTTTGTTGCGGATTTCTGGATAATTATTCAAAGCGATGGAGAAACCAATAATTAATTACATTCAGTCTGTTTTTGTTTCGCTAAGTACATATAAAAATTCATCAACCTCGAGAAAGTAATTTATTCTTGCTGGTTATTAAGGATCTGAATGGGAACGGTCTAGAGAAACGGTGTTTTAGACAAACAAATACAGTTTGTCTCATTTTTAATTTTTCTGAAAATTAAACATCATTTAGAGAACAAAGGCGAATGAGTTTTCGAACTTTAATTGGTCCGCAGCTATGTTTTGGTATTTTGGAGCCGTTAAAGAAAAGAGGTGCCCTCCGAAAGAAACAAACTGTAATGAATCATTGTTAAAGGGATGAGGTTGAATAATAAGTCTCCAGAAGATAAAGTTCATCGTTAGTGTGCCTCGGCATTTCAACTCAAAGTAACTTTTTATTTTGACTTCATAAGATTATTTCCATATAAAAGATCTAAACTGATAGGCTACTAAAACTGACTTTTTGTGTTTTGGTAGGGGCACATGCTAAATATTTTTTTCTTCAATATTCGTAACACCTTTCTGAAATTTAAAATGATAATTTAATATGAAATAAATAGCATATTTTGACTGCTCATTTGTTGAAAAAAAAATTAAAGTTTTTTTAGGGAAAATTCTTTTCTTAAAAAAAACTGCCCTTTCCTTAACACTTCCACACACACAATTCCAACGCATTCACTTTTTCATATTTTTAAAAACATTTTGTGTCTAACTCTTCGTTGGGTACAAGTAAATGACATAACCCTCCCAAATTCGAAAGAATTGTATAAAAACATGTTTTGTAACTGATTTGTGTAAAATTTCTCCAAACAACGTGGGTTTCGCCATCTATCTTTAATAGATAATTATTTGAAAATCACAAATTACATGTAAATTAGTTTTTTAAAGTTTATATCACAGTAATGTATTCAATTATCACTTTTGCAAAGGGTTCATACTTTTTTGCCTGAGCTGTTACCGCAAATAAAAACTTTGAAAACATGGTTATGAAAAAAGTAAGAAAAAAAAATAAATTTCAATTAAAAGCAATGCATTTGAGCTTATTAAAGTTTTTGTAGTTTTCTCAATAATTTAACAATTTAAATCAAATTTAATAATTTAAGAAGAAGAATATTGTTGCTAGCTAAATTTTTAAAGCCTCAAAATATCCTTTTTCGAAATCTACGCTGTTCGCCCACCCTAAAATGTGCCATGGAATTTTCTCCTTACAAAAATAAAGTATTTTAAAATGCTGTATTCTACAAAAATGTTACCAGGCATCCAGACTTTCCAATTAAACCTCCCTTCTCCCGACTCCAGCCCTCGTTCATTCTTCCGTCTGGATTGATGTCTCGACTTGAAAGTGTTTAGTTTTGAAGATTATATTCGAAAAATGCTAATATTTCACTTAGTGATTACTACTTTAATATCGTTTTAATTTTCAGTCATAACTATTTTAGTTAATAAGTTTTGTGAAAAAGGAACTTCTGATGCATTCCATACACATTGGATTTATGTAGATTAAACACAAGTAAATATCACTTAACTTTGTTTGATTGTTTACTCTCAGGAATACGTTTAAAATTGCTTGTTTTCCATGTTTTGTCCACTTTTGCTCATGGTAAGATTAATTGAGAGTAATTTAAACATTAGTGAAAATTTAAGCAAAAATGTGTAAGTATTGTTTATAAAATAATAACACATTAAAACAAATGTATCGTGAATATATTTATAGGTAAAAATACACGCAAAAAACGAATTATTTCATTAAATGAGTAATGTCAACGGTTATCAACATTAAGTTCACTTAGTGCTGCATGTATTCATAAAGTCGCCAACTATCTCTTAGTATCACCACATTTGGAAAATTTTCCCCAAATTTTGTGTCAAAAATAAGTTGCCAAAAAACTATGTAACTTTGCAATATCTCGTCAATTTTTCTACAAGCCCATTGACACCCACGCTAAATTCTTTTTAGCAAGAAAAACAACAAACCAGTAGCGCTTCCAAAACCAAATTAATTTTAAAAGGAAATTAACGAAAAATTCAGCAAGAGTTAAACCAATTCAACATATAAAAAAAAATAACAAACAAATACAGCCATTCCAAATTTGTAACAATACCGTAGGAAAAGAGATTAAGACTAACTATGCTCCTAAATTTACCTAACTCAGAAAATACCTAACAACATATAAAATCTTTTTACGTTCATTTGTACATCTGTTCCTCAGACGTTCTACTACAACTTTAAAGCAAGTAAACAGTTTTATTCACTTGATCCAACGACTTGAGAGGAAAATTCTTCAGCAGCTTATTCTTAGATATCATATGCAATGAACATGAACAAATAGTTAAGAAACATGTAACTTGGCTCCAGTTACTAAACTACAATATCTAACAAAACTAAAAATAAGTGCTATAATCTCATTACACGTCTCTAAAAAGGAATTAACTAAACAGTTTAGGTAAAAAGGAGAAAATGGGTGGTTTACCTACTATTTTGCAAATATAATGTTCAATTTGTGTGCCATATGACAAAGAAACTGAAAACTTCTTTACTTCACACAGCAGTCTCATACATTCAAGCAACGTTGAGAATGCTGAATATTCCTGCAACTATAAAATATCTTTCTAACAATCACAAACAATCATTGATTTAATATTTTTACGGGAGGAAGAAAAAAGAAACGTAAAATATTATTAGATCAGCAATTTTTATCCCAAAAACTTGCATAGTGGAGAAACAGCTTTTCACAAGTAAATTCAAAGTTGAAAACCAACAAGGAAAAAATATTTAAAAATTGAAGGCTTAAAATATTTTTAACAACACATATATATTCTGCAATCCCGCATTCAGTAATGAAAAATAACTAGCATGATTTACATATTCTGGTTCAAAATAAAATGATTTAGATATTTACCTCGGTTAACGTCTAAATTTCTTCTAATACAGCCTATAAAGTCTTAAATCGATGCATGACATTCTCGATATTGATGTTATAGTATTTCATCTGTGATGACAGCAGATCGAGACTAGTTAACTACTTAGTTCCACATTGGCTATATAAACCGCAACATTTGTAAATTGTACTTCACTGCTTGAAGTATGAAATGGCAAAGAAGAAAGCTTTACAGAGAACGGCCCCCTCAAAGCCATCAAACTTTAAACATTTTTTCGAGAAGAAAAATAAACGAAAAATATTATTAGGTCAGCAATTTTTACCCCAAAAACTTGCATAGTGGAGTTATAGCTTTTCACAAGTAAACTCAAAGTTGAAACTAAACAAAGAAAAAAAAATTAAAAATTGAAGATTAAAAATGTTTTTAAAGGCCAATATATTTTTTACAATCCCGTATTCAGTCGAAAACAAATACTTGCCTGATTTAATATTGGGGTTTAAACAAAATGATCCATACATTTTGGCATTACCACGACTATCGTTTAAATTTCTTAGGATATCGTGTTTAATAAATCTAAAATTGACGTCCTTGATACTGATGTTTTAGTATTTAATCTACGTCACATATAATGACTGCAGATCGAGAACTACGTAGTTTCTTATTGACTTTCAAAATAGTAAATTATGTAAATTATTTTTCACTGCTTGGAACATAAAACTGCAAGGAAGAGAGCTTTACAGAGGACGGCCCCTCAAAGCCATCAAAATCATCTGCGTGTAAAAAGAGAACCAAACGACTTCAGCCCGCCATCAAATTTGCGGGTACCTTTCAGAAAAAAAGTGACTGATAGTAGACCTTGGCAGGCTGTGATCGGCTTCGTGATGAATGGCGAGGCCGCCTACCCTAGGCCAACCCCTAATCTGGAAGACCGCTTTTTCACCCTCACAAGACAGGCCTCTATGTCATTAAGGATTGGCGTTCTCCGGCCGCTTTATTAAGGGATTATCCCCAAATGATGACCAGTAGTCGTCATTCAGGCTGAAGACTGCTATTTCGACATAAACCTTTGCATTCATAGATGTTTTGTCTCAGGTTTATCTGGAATTGAATTTAACTCGGTAACTGGAGAAGAATACTAATGACTTTAAGAGAATAAGTTTAAAAAATGTAACGACATCAAGTTATGTCGTTTTCTTTTAGTTTTTAAGCATGTTTGTTGCTGCAAATTCTATTGCTGTTGGCATTTTCGTATGGAAAAATTTCTAAGTGCATATTATCCTTCTGATCAACGTATCGAGAAAAATCGCTATCTTTCTCACACAACTCCAGTTTTTTGACAGAAAAAAGGGTTCCTCGTAACTGCGAAACTTCTACGTGGCTTATGAGAAAATTCGGCACGAAATATTCATTTACACGTTTTAGTTACTGTCGAACACTGTACTGTAGTACACGTGAATCTACACGTTGAGTCCTTGATTAATTTTGTTAACTTATAACTTCTTTTATAACTCATTCTCCCTAATTGTTTTCAGTTTTAAATAATTGATTTATTTTATTGTCATAATTAATGTTTTTATAAAATTATTCTCTAGATTCGTAGAACATTTTGTGACAGTTATCCTGCTCTGCAGGACGTTTATATAAATTCTTGCACTATTAAAAAACATTTCATTATGTAAAAACAACTTCAGATTTTAGCTTTTAATTCTTTTTATTATTTTCATCTTCATCTCTAAACATCTTTTACACAACGATAATACGCATTTACGTGTACACCCCCGTTGTTTTCATAAGATTTAGAAGATATTCTACTTTTCCAGTGCAGCTTTGAGCTTTCTACTATTTCTTAAAAAAAAAAAAAAAAAAAAAAAAAAATACCAAAAAATATATAGTGATGCAAAGTTAATTCACTCGGTTCAATGTTAATGTTACCGTAAATAACGAGCTGTATTATAATATCACAGTAGTAACTTCAAACAATAGTTACGAAACTATAGTTTGTTTAGCGAAAACTGATGGTAGGAGTAAGGGCTTCGTGTTTTATCTCTAACATTTCCCACTTTCGCGGTTTCCTCGACTTCGAAAAAAATAAATAAAAAACAAAACTAGAAATAATAAAACATGTCTTTTGATGAAAATAACAAGCAAACATTTTGTCATTACTTTTTATAGAAAAAAATCCTGATGAAGTAATAATTAATTTTTCAACAGCCTGGATTTATCCTCTGTAAATAAAAATTAATTTAATGGTATTCTCCCTGTAATCAAATGGAGGGGACATTTGGTATGCGAAAATAAGTTCCACAATATTGAATTGCTCTTTGCCTTAGCTTAAGTCTTACAGTGCTGGCCAAATTATTAGACTAAGACTGTTTTACAAGCAAATTCTTTATTGATTACATAACAATAGACACATTAACGAACAGTGAAATAATTAGCTAATATTTAGTATGAATTCCCTTGTTCTTGATGAGCATTTTAAGTCTTTTTGGCATACTTTTCACAAGGTTCACACCATTTTTTAGTGTTTTAAAAAAGGAGATAAAAAGTTGTTTATACTCACTATTATATATACTCACATACACATACTCACTAATTACCTAAAATTAACTTTAAATATAACAGAACATACTAATAAAAAGAACTAGAGAACTTTTAAAACTGATTGAGGTTATGTTCCTGGTAAGTAAATAAACAAAGAACATAAACAAAGCAGACAGTGCTGCCATCTGCAAACATTAAATTATGCTGAAATAACGTAATAATCAGTGTACAGTATGTACTGTATTTTAACAGTAAAATAAATAGTATTTTAATAAAAATAGTGTACAAAAAAACAAAAAAAAAATCTTTAGTCTAATAATTTGGCCAGCACTGTAGTTGATGTGTTAAAAAGAAATTTCAATATTAAAATTAATTTTAAGCAATTAGTGTCAGTTGGGGAGGTTGGAAACAACTTTCATGCTTCAATTTTAGTTTCTTCTCTTCTTTTTGGGATGAATTGAGGGATAAAATTTTGTACTTTGAGTTCTAAACTGCACTCTCTCAAAGTAAATGGATATGAAGTTTTTGACTTTATGACTATTTGTAAACAAATAAAATCCTGTTTACATTTACTCCGAAGACTGGGGGGTGGGGAGTTATTGTTAGACTTAATTTTAAATGTATAAAAAATTGAAACCGTTAATATTTTTAAAATTTAAAAGTAACTATCCTAAACTCTAATAAGTGTAGTGATATACATTAAGGCATAAGAAGTATAATCATCCAATCACAGTAGATGTAAAAGCTTTTCTCTCTATTGTTAGATATTTACGCATATATATAACTTGGTATGAAAATATTTCTGTTCAACAATCACGTATTACATGAAGTACACCGCCAGCCCAGTTAATCCATGCGAGGACTGCAGTTTCGTGCTTATTAAGCACTCAGCATTAACTGAGTGCAGTAACTTACTGAAAATAACGGAATGTCCAATAATAAATGGCCGCTTGAAGTAGATTGCAGTAAAGGTGAAAGTGACAAAACAACAAATTTATAGTTTACTAGTGCAAATTATAGAAGAAACTGTCAACTGTTCTGGAGAAAGAGACGATATTAGTAACACTAGTAGGCGCTGCTATGCAGCACCATTTAGAAATACTTTTAAATGAAAACCTATTTCGGATAAGGCTATAATTTCGTCCGCGATTTTTTCAAAGCGATAAAAGCCCAACGGGGTTGTTCCGAAAGTATTTTTTACTGAAAGAGCATGCTTAAAAACCTAGGATTTAACCATTATAAAATAATTCGATAAAGTTTAATATTTGTCAACAATTATTTAAATTGGTGCGCAGATTGAAATTCATTTTTTACGCTTCTGCACATGACATCACAAGTGATGAAATGCCATTAGCGCACAGCGCAAATTATCATAACCTGGCAACGCGGTTGACACTAAAGCGTAAACATTTAGCGCGGCAATGGAATAGCACGCCGAAGTCCATCACTTGTGACGTCACAAAGACCACGCCTTATTTCCACAATTAGACATTAAAAAATAAATAAATAAAATAAAAAATAACTGTTCCAATATAAATATTCTTATTAATAGATATAATATTTCTTCTATCAATTTCAGTGAATGAAAGTTGTTCTTTTTTGACTGAAGGAAACAACCCCATTGCATCCCTTTGCTCCTCACTGCCTCTTACAGGGGTGCCTAGAACTTAAATTTTTGGGAGGGTTTTAAATTCTCAATTTTTCGAATGGAGTTCTAAATTTTACAGAATGTATGGACAAAGTTTGCCACATAGGAAATTTTTGGAACGCCACAGTAACCTCCCTTGATATGACATCCCATTGGAGCGTCCCTGGCCATGTATTGCAACATTTGTAATGAAAAATATAATTATTTTAACGCAGCTTTTTACTGTATGCTTCTCTGTAATTCAATAGAAAATGTAAGTTTTTTGTTAAAATACCTCAAGCGATTCAATTAAACTCAACACTTATTCATCCAAGACGCCACGATGACTAAGCCACTGCATTTTTTATTGCCGCCTTTCCAGAACTGACAGTTTGGACAGCGACTAGGTGGAGTAGCACATCAGGAGACGGTTAACTTGCCAATTTCTACGTAATCAACAAGTGCTCGTAATTGTTGGTTGTCAATCAAACCCACTCACAAGTAGGATGTAGCGATTGACATTCGTTACATCTAAAGAAGCACCCTTTATCACATGCTTTTGATTTTACGACGTTTTCAGCAGTGAATTATAAAGAGAAAAATGGAAGGGTTGCCAATCTTTTGTGCAAAGTTTACGGACATGTGTAATTGCAATGCTTTCGGCGGCAGCTTGTGGCAAGTAGTTATTATGGAAAGATTTCGTCGGTTTTTGTTTGCACAGAAGGCATGCATTCGGGTTCTATGTGTGGCTTTTCTCTTTTATTAACATTTCTTCCTTTCCCAAGTAGCAATTTCACTGCAAACAATGATTTTCTTTAAAAAAAAATTATAGATTAAAAAACAGATAGTTTAGATTAAATAATTTCCTTCAAACGTTGTCATATCGTTTGAAAGGCTAAATTCCTTCCCTAAATCAGTTTACATTCCATAAAGAAAGAAAAAATTGTTCGTTTTATAAGCAACTACTTAAAATTGCAGTTTCGACGAAATTTCTGCGAGAAGAACTTGGTTCAATAATCCACTATGGCTTTATTAGTTGGCGTTTCAAAAACCTTTGGTCGTGTCAAAACTCTCCGAGTAAAAATCGTTTCAAAATTAAGATTCACAAAATGTATACTATACTCGATAACAACTAGCAAAAATCAATTGCATTTACATTTGTACCATTGATAAAAACTTTTTTAAAACTGGTTTCGTCCTGTCACGTGCTTTGATAATAATGAGTACATTTTTCAAATGCAACCGATAACACATAGTTAATGTGCAATTTTGTTTCAAACTCTTCAGGAAGAACTCGTTTCAAGGGTTGCAATGGGTGACTCTCGAAATAAGGGAGAATTTTTGTCCTTAAACATTCAAAATAGTTAAGCAAGTTTACTAGAATTTTTTAAACTTATGTTTGATTTCTCCTTATTATTTATCTGAACCGAAAAAAAAAACTCTGTTTTCCAACAAAATTCCTTTAAAACAAGAGAAGAAATGTTTTGAAATGTTATTAGCATGGAGCTTCGCAGCAATTATATCTTGTATAATATCTACACTTTTGAGGTATTAGAATCAAATTTAGGACCAAAAAAGTGTGGTTATTTGTTGAAAGAGATTATTTCTTGCTAAATTCATATTAAAAAATAAAATTATAATGCTTTGCAAACGAATTAAAGTTTGCCCTCCATATGTCATTTTTAAAGCAAATGTAATAAAAGCTGGTTATTAATCCCTATTTGAGACAGTGAGAAGCAAAGGAATGCAAGTGGACTTTTTAAGTTTCGAGTGAAACGCGTTTAAAGATTATATCCTAGGTAGGCTTTCGTAGAATTTTTTTTCTAAATCATGCTGTACAGCAGCACCTACCAGGGCTACTAGTACAATCTCTTGTCCCAAGACAGAGGAGAGGTTCACCTACCATTTGTACTGGTTATCTCCAAATTTTTAATTTTGCCACTTGCATCCCTTTGCTTCTCACTACCTCATTTCATTTTCAGAAACTGTTTAAAAAAAATCTCCTTGGTAACAGGTACCCATTTTAGATTAGAGTGCAAAGAGAAGCAAACGAAGCAAAGGGACTGCGGGTAACACCAAATAGAATCTCATTTAGATTCAAATTTGTCATTTTCATGGACGAATACTATATGCATGAATTTTCCTGTAAATACTAATGACAAATAACGTATCAAAAGAATTTTTTTATGTAAAATCTTAAATATTTAGCTCTGTTGACAATAGTTAAAGTATACAGAGCATTTTACTAACAACCCTTTTTATGTTCAAAAATTTTACCAAAAAAAAAAAAAATGATTCTTTTAAGTTTTATTTTTATGAAACTGTTTAATATTTTGAGAATCACCCTAATACGATTTGATGATTAGTATTTCTCGCATATACTCGCAATAGCATTATTTGACTAGCGCATTTTAGCTAATCACAAATAGCTATAAGCTACATCTTAAATACAATCCTATTTGAATAAAACCAATATACTTTTTTAATAAAGCACAAATCGTTAAGCAAAAGCAAATTTTAGTACAGAGATTTCTGATAATTTTTCAATTAATATTGCTTAGTTTGATATTTTCAGAAATTCCCAGAACTATTATTATGATTCCCACCTGTTGCACATTTATCGCTCCTCTCCTAAAGTTGAAACAAGAGCTTGAAGGCGATAACTTGTTGACGAAACTTTTTATTTAGAATCTGAAATAAAAATTAATTTCATTTAGAGATTGGTTAAAAATATGAGTTAATGTTTTTAAATAACAATTAATATAAATTCCTCATACTTTAAGGTCTAAATCACTTTTAACACGCAGTGAAAATAATTAATAACTAAAATAAAAATAAAACTAAGATATAAATTCAAATAGCTCTCTAAAAGAGGAGAATCGTTAATTCACGTTGTTATTGTATGTTTTGATAAGTTTTCATCTTTACTTTCTTTCTCATTTATGGGAAACTTGAGTTTCATTTATTTACATCGTTATTGTATGTTTTGATAATAAGTTTTCATCCTTGCTTCCTTTCTCATTTATGGAAAACTTGAGCTTCATTTATTTACATTGTTATTGAATGTTTTGATGACAAGTTTTCATCTTTCCTTTCTTTCTCATTTATGGAAAACTTAAGTTCAAAAAAGTCTCGATACACAAGAGGGAGTCTCAACCTCCATTTAATGTTCTGAATTTATTTATGTGTGGATCACACGGGACGAAAATTAGAACAGTAGGGGACAGGGGCACATGTGAACTTTTTTCTTTTCATTTAATAATTTCTCAAAGAATATTATCAATTTCTTAGAGCAAAAGTTTCCCCATGATATTCGCATGAGGTTCCCCATGTTCCATTTCTTTTCACCCTCCAAAAAATGGTTTTGGGGGTGAAAAGCCATTTCTTTGTGCACTGGCTTTTTTTTTCAGATTAAAAAAAAATACACATATTTCTTTACTTTAAGGAATATATAAAAAATGTCTTCAATTGTTCACATGTGTCCCAATAGGGGGACACATGTGAACAAGCCTGGGACACGTATGAACACGATTGAAAAATGCAGGACAGACTCATATTTCAACGAAAAACTCTATAATATGGAATATATATGCATATAACAAATACAGTGGAGAGTTTTTAGCCTATACTGTATCCGTTTAAATTTTACAGTAACAGTCAATAAGAAAATATTTTTTCGCAACTTCTATATCACACTGCTATCTGTCAAGTTTTAAAGTTTCGTAGCATGTTCTAAACACTGGACCGACAAGAAAAAATTTTATAAAACGAAATAATACAAAGAATACTTTAATGTGTAAAGTTCATTCTTGTTATACAGTGCGTTAAAGCCTTATACAGAATATGATGATGAATTAAAAAAATATTTTAAACTTCAATTTTAGTTAAAGTAAAATATTTTGTCTTTTTTTTTCTTGTAAATATTATGCAACACTAAATTACTGGCGGAACTATTTAGTAGCAAAAGAGTTTTAAAAAATAATAATAATAAGATTAATTAAATAATTAATCATTAATAATGTGATAATAATTAACAGTAACTTTACCACAAAATGTTGAGTTGATTGTAGCAAAATAATAATAAATGTTTAAAGCTTTTTTATGTAACATTAATAACACCCTATACTAATAATAATGTTATGGAGAGGATATGGGAACTGTTCACATGTGCCGCTACATGTTGTGTTCACATGTACCCCGTCGTCTAGCTTGGAACTAATTTGCAAAAATAAAGAATTCCTAATTTAATTTAAAAAATAAAAAATTGTCATAAATTTACTCGAATGTTCATATAAGGGTTTGAAATAACTAATTTAACTTATTAATAAGTTTAAAATGTGTTTTTACATAAAGACAGCGATAAAATTACATGCAACACTTGCTAAAAGAAAACAGTTATCACCACGGACACAGAAACAAACTAGCTCATAGCTCTAAAAGTTTGGTCAAGAAGTGGGACTGGTACTGCCATTACATGAGAATTTTTCAAGGTTTTATGTTTGACGTTATCCATGTTCACATGTTCCCCGTGCTTACCATACGCCTCCCTTTCCCCTACCAGTTTTCAAACATGGAAAAAACATCGTAAGTAAATAAATTTCGCAAAATAATTTTAGCATTTTTTATTATAAAGCTGTAATTGCTATAAAGTAGCAATTCACCAAGTTAAATCCACTTTTAAATAGCTATTTTGTCGAATTGATACTTTTAACGTTATATGTACTTTCATTTAACTAAAAAACGTCAAAGAAGGAGTTTTTATAAACGCAAATAGTGGATGCCGAATAAGCATGAAATAAGCAATTTCAGGTATCAGTCATATTTTGCAACAGGAGCCGAACTTGGTAAACTTGGCGAAAACACTATCAATATCATAACAAGATAGAAAAACTAATTTATAAATTCAAGTCTAAATGAATTAATTAAGCACAAAATATACAGTGGCTCCCAAAAGTGTTCGTACACCTACGACTTTCAATGAAATAGGCCCTTATCCATTGGTTAGAATTAATATTTCGGAATAGGTATTTTATTATTAGATCTATGATCTATTTTTAAAAAAACTACACGAACATTTTTAATAAAACATTAAAACTTAATTTTTTAAAAATCAAAAACCAAAAAGTGCCGGAAATTTTATTTTACAAAACTCTTTGTACACTTTAAAAAAATGTCAAAAAATTAGTAAATAATTGAACTTTTTACTAAGTTATTATTTAGTAGAATATCATGCAGTAACAACAAGAGCTTTTAAACGTCTGGGAATAGATTTCATTGTTTTTTCTTTCTTTTTTTGTGCAATTTCTGAGTAAGTGTTCAGCCGCACTACGAGTTTTACTGTTTCTAGTTCGCTTTTCGCTTCAATGGTGTATTTTCGTCATCTAGCCACCTGATATCTCCAAATATGTTTCATTAAGTTTAAATCTGGCGTTTGAGGAGATATTTCTAAGCTTAAGGACAAATTGTGAGGCACCAAACGCGAACGTGTGCTACTTATCGTTATCTTGATAAAAAACAAAGTTGTTTCCGATTTCCAAATTTTGGGCTAATAGTTTAAAATTGTTTTTTAAAATATTTAAATGAATAGCATAATTCATTGTTTCACCAACAATTTCCAAATTTCCAAGTCCTGATGCTGAGATGCACCCTCACACAAGAATACTTTCACCGTCCTGATTAACTGATCCAACTAAGTTCTTAACATTAAATTCCTCACTTTTTTCTTCCATTTACAATTATACAACAATTTAACCCAAAATGTTGAATTTATTTTCATCTATAAGTAAGACGTTGTTCCAAAACGTTTTGAGCTTATTTATCATTGATTTTACGACGGAAAGCGTAAGGTTACTGTTTTTCGCACGAACAAGAAAATTTCTGCGGGAAGAGGTCCCATTTAATCTAGCTAATCAGAAACCTTGGCGAAAAATTTTAGGTAAAAACTAAACGTAAAATGTTTCATTCAGTTCTGCAGAAACTTTTTCAGTTCTGAAAGTTGTATTTTTTATGTTTTTTTTTAAACTGTAAACCTCCGATCACGCTTTGTTAACTTTGCCAGTTGACCTTTTCTTGCCTTGTTTTCGATCCGATTCTTGTCTTTAAAGCATTTCATCAAGCACTTCACAATAGAATGCTATAAATTAACCAATTTAGAGACATTTCAAACCAATTTACGGCTACTGTGAGGGAAAAAATCAAATTTCGAATCGTGTTTGTTGTTTTCTACGCATACCTGCCATTTTAAAATAATAAACAGAATATTAGGGAATAAATACACAAAACATTATAGGCAAATGACTTTATAGTATCATTACAATGAAAAAATAATAAAAAAACCACATATGATAATGTTAATTATGAATTTATTCGAAAATATTTCAGTGTACGATGACTTTTGTGGCTTATGTTTTCTCTGTCTCTTCGCTTTTTGACAAATTTCAAAAATAAAATATGGCAATATTTTGAAAAAACTACTGGGTTTTATTCACAATGGTATAGGAATGGTGTGAAAAAAAATGAACTTCATATTCGAATTCAGTTTTGCGTTATTTTGGTTTTACTACAAAATTTCAAGGTGTACGAACACTTTTGGGAGCCACTGTATGTATTTACTTTACTAATAAATTTTAAAACGTTATTAAAAATTTAAGAGGATAATAAAAGCAGTTTAATTAACCTGTCAAATAAACGCTGCAATAAGCATGAAACAAGCAGTATTAAAATCTTCACATTTAAAAGGAACTAACATCTGTATAAGCACTCCAAATATTAAAGCAGCGCAACAAAACATATTTTTATATTCTTATCTAAAGAGAATAACTCATTTTTTAAGTTATAGTACACTCATTTTATTAATACAGCCAACTTCTTTATCTTGATCTTTTACTAATAATAAAGCTGAAAGTCTCTCTGTCCGGAGGATGTCTGTAGGATGTCTGGATCTCTGTGACGCGCATAGCGCCTAGACCGTTCGGCCGATTTTCATGAAATTTGGCACAAAGTTAGTTTGTAGCATGGGGAGTAGTAGACGGAGCGCTTCAGGTGACACGCTCTTTCTACTACTGGGGAAAGATGGCGGAGAAACTTTTTTCGCGGTGGCAACATCTTGGTTGGTGGCAGAAGTTCCTCGGGGAAGATTATGAGTTTCGGATTTGGACTTGGTATTTTTTTCGCACATTTTGGACTTTACCGTTTTTTTTTTCGATTTAGATTATTTTTGCACATTTTGGACTTCGATTATTTGCTGCCTTTTTAGAATTTGATCATTTTCACACATTTCGGACTTTGACATTTTTTCACGAATTTTGGACTTTATGATTTTTTCTGATTTAGATTATTTTTGCACATATTGGACTTCGATTATTTGCTGCCTTTTTGGACTTTGATCATTTATTTTCACACATTTCGGACTTTGACATTTTTTCACGAATTTTGACTTTATGATTTTTTTTGATTTAGATTATTTTTGCACATATTGGACTTCGATTATTTGCTGCCTTTTTGGACTTTGATCATTTATTTTCACACATTTCGGACTTCGACATTTTTTCACGAATTTTGGACTTTATGATTTTTTCTGATTTAGATTATTTTTGCACATATTGGACTTCGATTATTTGCTGCCTTTTTGGACTTTGATCATTTATTTTCACACATTTCGGACTTTGACATTTTTTCACGAATTTTGACTTTATGATTTTTTTTGATTTAGATTATTTTTGCACATATTGGACTTCGATTATTTGCTGCCTTTTTGGACTTTGATCATTTATTTTCACACATTTCGGACTTCGACATTTTTTCACGAATTTTGGACTTTATGATTTTTTTTTTTTTGATTTAGATTATTTTTGCACATATTGGACTTTGATCATTTTCTCACATTTCGGACATTGACATTTTTTCACGAATTTTGGACTTTATGATTCTTTCTGATTTAGTATATTTTTGTACATATTGAACTTCGATTATTTGCTGCCTTTTTGGACTTTGATCATTTATTTTCACACATTTCGGACTTTGGCATTTTTTCACGAGTTTTGGACTTTATGATTCTTTCTGATTTAGTATATTTTTGTACATATTGAACTTCGATTATTTGCTGCCTTTTTGGACTTTGATCATTTATTTTCACACATTTCGGACTTTGGCATTTTTTCACGAGTTTTGGACTTTATGATTCTTTCTGATTTAGTATATTTTTGTACATATTGAACTTCGATTATTTGCTGCCTTTTTGGACTTTGATCATTTATTTTCACACATTTCGGACATTGACATTTTTTCACGAATTTTGGACTTTATGATTTTTTTTATTTAGATTATTTTTGCATATTTTGGACTATGCTCATTTTCACACATTTCGGACATTGACATTTTTTCACGAATTTTCGAACTTTGATGTTTTCCCCCCGATTTAGATTATTTTTGCACATTTTGGACTTCGATTATTACGCATTTTAGAACTTAGTATTTTTTTTTCACAATCAGTGATAAGAATTGAACCTTACTCTCTTTCAATCATATTTTTTATTTTCCCACCTATTCCTCCCATGCTACGTCTTCAAATGCCACGATTTAATTAATTTTAAAGCTTACAATCAATTTATCCTTTAGTATTAATTAAGACTTATCATTTAAGAATTTTCAATATATATTAGAAACTATCACTATTATTTTACTTAGTAACAAAGCTTTTTTTTTTACTCCAGTTAGGATTTGTCAAAACATAGTTTTTACCAGTTAGATTTAATTCGCCGATTTTGTCAATTCAAAGTAATTAATTCTGTTTAGTATTTTTTCATCTATATTTTACTTATTCATTTTTTTCAATCAATATTTTACTTATAAATTTTATCACGCCCTTTTTTTCGCGCATTTATTAAACTTGTTAACTAATTCACATTAATGTATATGAAATAGTTTTTTTTATTTGCGCAAGAGACTTTACCATTTTACTTTACCATCTACAAACACTAGTAACCGAATTTCATCGAATTAAAAAAAAAAAAAAAATCATATTACAATTATTCTTCACAGTAATAACGTTTTACAATTAACTTAGAATTTATTAAAACATATACATTCTCCCTCTAGTTAGAATTTATTTAAATATAGAACATTCAAGAGTTAGATTTAATAAAAGTAATTCTCCGATTTAATAATTAACTTAGTCAATTCAACGCATTTAATTCGGATTATTTTTTTTCATATTCAGTGCAATAGCTCACTTAACTGAATCATTTTTTTTTTCATACGTTTCACTATTTTCTCATACATTTCACTATTTTCGTACATTTATTAAACTTGTAAAATACTTTACACACACTACAATATTAGAAAATCTTATTGTTTTTTAATACGAGAAACATTTTTCCGCTTTTTACTTTACAATCTACTAACACAATTTACCGAATTTCGCTTAGAAAATCTCATTAGTAATATTGTCTAACTTGTATTTTTACTTTATTTATTTTACTTGTTTTTCTCACACTAATCAAAGATTTTTCAATAATGTTAGGATTCATTAAAACAGCCAAAGTTACTTTCATCATTTTTAATGTATCGTTTTATTTAACTTAAACCATTTTTCCACATTCGTTTTTATTATTTTCATACAATTCTTAGACTTGTAAAATAAATTACGCTTTAATATATTCAAAAATACACCAGCAAACTGCGTTTTGAAGACAGGAGCCTTTACCATTTTAGTTTTCCATCTCCAAAATCAAAACACAATTTGCCGAATTTCCCTTAAAAAATCTTATTATTAATGTTTTCGAACTTGTATTTTTCACAGAAGCAAAGTTTTTCACTCTAAGTTAGAATTTATTAAAATAGTAACTATTCAAGAGTTATGAGTTAATTAAAATGAATTTAACCTATCATTTTTTTTTCACATTCACAATTATTTTATTTAACTTAATCATTTGCTTACCCATTTTATTATTTTCACGCATTTAATAAACTTGTAAACTAATTCACATTAGTATATTCGACATAGTTAATTTTCTTAACGCAAGGACTTTACAATCTACAAACACAATTTCCGGAATTTTACTTAGAAAATCTTATTACTAACTTGTATTTTTCACAGTAGCAAAGTTTTCCCCCCTAATTAGTATTTATTGAAATCGCAACTGTTCAAGAGTTAGGTTTAATTCGATTTAATTCATATTAATTAATGCATATTATTTTCTTCATATTCACAATTATGTATTTTATTTAACTTAATCATCTTAATCATTTTCTTGCCCATTTTATTATTTTCACGCATTTATTAAACTTGTAAACTAATTTACATTAAACATAATCGACCTAGGTATTTTTCTTAGCGCAGGAGACTTTACAATCTACAAACACAATTTACAGAATTTCACTTAGGAAATCTCATTACTAATGTTTTTAAACTTGTATTTTTACTTTATTTATTTATTTTTTTCACGCCACCAAAGTTTTTTCAATAATGTTAGACTAGGGAAATTGCAGCTTTTCAAGAGTTTTATTCAATTCTTTTCAGCCAAATTTACTTTCTTCATTTCAATATAATTCTTTCATCATTTTCAATGTATCATTTTATTTAACCTCAACCATTTTTCCTCATACGTTTTATTATTTTCATGCAATTCTTAGACATGTAAAATAAATTACGTTTTAGTGTATTCAAAAATACATCAGCATAGCTATTTTTTTAAGACAGGAGACTTTACTATTTTACTTTACTATCTACGAAGCCAAACCACAATTTGAAGATTTTTAACTTAAAAAATCTTATTATTAATGTTTTAGAACTTGTATTTTTCACAGTAGCAAAGTTTTTTTTTCACTCTAGTTAGGATTTTAACAACTATTCAAAAGTTAGGTTTAATTCGATTTAATTAACTCAGATTATTTTTATATTCACAATTATTTTATTTAACTTAATCATATTCTCACCCATTTTATTATTTTCATACAATTACTGAACCCATAAAATTCATTACGCTTTAATATATTCAAAAATACTTCATCACAGTTCTTTTAAAAACATATATCATTTTTCAGAACACAATTTATCGAATTTCACTTTGAAAATCGTATTATTAATACTTTCAATCTTCAATTTGTGCTTTATTTATTCACTTATTTATTTTTCTTTCACACTAGCAAAGTTTTTTCAATCAAGTTCGGCTAGAGAAATTGCAGCTTTTCAAGAGTTTTACTCAATTCGATTTAATTCATTAAATTGACATAGATATTTTTTTCTTATTCGCAATTATATTTTTTAACTTAATCGTTTTCTTATTCATTTTAATACTTTCACGCATTTATTGAACTTACAATGTAACTTACGCACTGTTATATTCAAAATACTTCATTATTATTATTATTACCATTATTATTTTACCATCTACAGACACCATTAACAGAATTTTACTACGATATTCAAAAATCTTAGTAAACCTAATGTTTTCTGGACTCACATTTTTACTTTATGTATTTTACATACCACCAAGATTATTCTTTTCAATTATTCGAATCAATTTAACTCATGTAACTAACGCAGATTTTCAAAGCAACTACAGAGATAGTTTACGACTTTTAAATCAGAACGAATACTCAGAAACGATATTTTTACGAAACTTTAGTAAGTAAGCAATTTCAAATGCTTCCAAAGCGTTTTCAGAATATACTTAAACATAGAAAATCCTGGTGAAAGGATATTAAAGTTTGTTCAACACATTTTTTCAACTTATTACAATTATTATTTCCATAATCACTTTCAAGAATTTTTCAGTTGAACATTGAAAACATAAGTTTAACATAAAGCACTTAAGCATATAAATTCAAAAAATTTGGAATAGAAACATAAATCTTCAAGACTTGAATATTTACGATTAAACAAAACTCAAACATAAATAAAATTTAGAAACAGAAACATACAATCTTTATAACTTGAACGTTAAGAAAGAAGGAAAACATAATCCTAAAAATTTCCTTCACATACAATTAACTAATTAAAAGTAAAAATCTTTGAAACTTACCCCAAGTTTGCTGAAATGATGTTTTTTTTATAAAAGTACTGAAAGAAGTTACAAACTGTGAGTCGTTATCAAATACACAACATCAAAATATTGTAACCTCAATTCAGCCCTTATTTCAATCAAACCAACAGTCATAACGGAAATAATTTTTCCCGTATGCGACACCGATTTACGCCAGAGTTGTATTAAAATATTTTAATTATTATTTTCTTTTCAAATTTTTAATGCAGAATGAACTCTCATACAACCGACAGACACGAAAAACCAAACTGATCTGATTTTTACGAAGCCTCGCAAACAAACTTCCCCTAGTCATGTGGTATCATAGTTAGTCATCGATGAGGAATGAATCAGTCTGATTTTCCTATCACGTGTGAGAAAGCAAGCCCTTTACGATATGCACAGCTCCATTACGCTATGCGAAATGTACATGCTAAACCACAATTATTGAAATAATTTTTTTTCCGAACTTAACTGTTTTCAAAAGTATATTTATCCCATTCGTTTAACATAACTCGCACATAGTCAGAGACTTGATTTTTTCAGTTCATAGTCATTCTGCAAGTGTATTTTTACATTATCACTGCTTATGCATTGCAATTATTTATTTTTCGCTACATAATTGTTTTCGTATTTCCAACTATTTCAACGATTTCCCGATCGAATAATAGGACTTTGATTACATTTAACAGTGTTTATTTTCCATACTTTGAAATTTTCAAAAGTATTTTCTTTTCGCTTCAACGAACGAAGTATTCAAATTATGAATTTTTCTTCTCACTTATCAGTTGTTCTATTATAATTTTTTCTAAATATATTTGTACTGGCTAGCAATCAAAATATTTTTACCCGAACTTAACAGTTTTCAATAGTTGGTTTATCCCATTCGTTTCTCACGCACAGACTTGATTTTTCCAATTCATAGTCATTCAATGAGAGTATTTTTAATATTTTCAATGCTTTTATGCATTACATTTAATTATTTTTCCAAAAACACAACGATTTTTGCATTTCCAATTATTTCACCGATTAAGGACTTTGATCGTATTTAGCAGTGTTTATTTTCAATACTTAGAAATTTTGAAGAGTATTTTCTCGTTTCAGCGTACGAAACATTCAAATTTAGCTTATGTATGATGACGAGAAACTTTATAGTAATTGCAACACAACAATAGTTTTAAGACTTAATATGCATTATGTAACCTTAGATACGAGTTTTGTCGCTCATTACTGCATTGATACAGCTATTAAGTAATTTCATTATCTCTGCTTATTACTTACAACTCAGATTAGTTTAGTTGTACACTATTAAGGTGTGCAATCTAAGACTAGCGAAATTAATTCATGTAACCAGATGTTTAGTTAAAAGTTATAAATCGAAGAGCATAATTACTGACAACATTACAATTTTTGAATCAAATATTCGGAAATTGTGAACATGGAAAAAGTTCAAATGCTATGTCCATATACTTATACCAAATCACCCGAAACGAAAGTTTTTACAAATTTAAAGATTTTATTACAATTCTCAATATGTTCTACCATTTCAACAACAACAACAAAAATATATATCCAAATTAGGATTTTCGATATCATTTTTCAAGAAACCATTTTTTTTTAAACTAACACTTATTTTCAATTTTCATTTCATATTTCAGAGTTTCGCATCACATTTAAGGAAAATCACACAAACACCAGTCAAATGCAAAGTAATGAATTCTTCAAGTTTTTATAACTTCTGTCCTTCTATAACAAATTTCAAATTGTTAACGTATGCATACTACAGTATCATAATATACTCAAAATCATAAAAAAGTTACAAACTTCGAGACTGAAAAACTGTAAGACAATATTTCCAAAGTACGTTCGAGAATTTACCCAATTGAACCAATGTATGAAAATAATAACACCTTTTAGTTATTTGATAACATTGTTCAAAAATAGAGATGGTTAATTAAGAATTTACAAAAAATTAATAATTTACAGAAAACCTGAAAATTTAAAAAAAAAAAAATAAATAAAATAATAATTATTATTAAAAGAAGAACTTTCACGAAAAAAGTATAGTACCCATAGGGCAAGGTCGTAAAGTCCTCTTGTATCACTCTTTTGTTGTACCTTATTTTGTACAAACTATTTTAAATTTTATTGATAATTTTTCTCCTCTTTGACTCCCTGCAAATTTTAGCCGGGTTATGAACGTTGATGGAGGGGGGTTCGTTCAAGTATAGTACGAGCTGCTTTATTGAGTCAAAGTTGAGGAGCTGGATGTTCCTTTGGTTTTGGGTAAACCCATCACGTATTTTACAGCAATTCTCCTCGTCTCTTGTTGTGTAAACAGTTTTTCGGGACACCTGGAATTCAACAAGAAAAAAAAAAAAAAAAAAAAGAAATCAGCAAATCACCAAGGGAAAAAAATATTTAGGACTTATATTCCAGAAGAAAAAAAATACGCACCAGACACAAAAACTGAGATGGATCCACCGTCCAATTCGTCCTTAAAATATCCTAAAAAGTTACCATGAACGGGGGGGGGGCGTTGGCACCAACTCAGTTTTTTGTGTCTGGTGCGTATTTTTTTCTTCTGGAATATAAGTCCTAAATATTTTTTTCCCTTGGTGATTTGCTGATTTCTTTTTTTTTTTTTTTCTTGTTGAATTCCAGGTGTCCCGAAAAAACTGTTTACACAACAAGAGACGAGGAGAATTGCTGTAAAATACGTGATGGGTTTACCCAAAACCAAAGGAACATCCAGCTCCTCAACTTTGACTCAATAAAGCAGCTTCGTACTATACTTGAACGAACCCCCCTCCATCAACGTTCATAACCCGGCTAAAATTTGCAGGGAGTCAAAGAGGAGAAAAATTATCAATAAAATTTAAAATAGTTTGTACAAAATAAGGGTACAACAAAAGAGTGATACAAGAGGACTTTACGACCTTGCCCTATGGGTACTATACTTTTTTCGTGAAAGTTCTTCTTTTAATAATAATTATTATTTTATTTATTTTTTTTTTTTAAATTTTCAGGTTTTCTGTAAATTATTAATTTTTTGTAAATTCTTAATTAACCATCTCTATTTTTGAACAATGTTATCAAATAATTAAAAGGTGTTATTATTTTCATACATTGGTTCAATTGGGTAAATTCTCGAACGTACTTTGGAAATATTGTCTTACAGTTTTTCAGTCTCGAAGTTTGTAACTTTTTTATGATTTTGAGTATATTATGATACTGTAGTATGCATACGTTAACAATTTGAAATTTGTTATAGAAGGACAGAAGTTATAAAAACTTGAAGAATTCATTACTTTGCATTTGACTGGTGTTTGTGTGATTTTCCTTAAATGTGATGCGAAACTCTGAAATATGAAATGAAAATTGAAATAAGTGTTAGTTTAAAAAAAAAATGGTTTCTTGAAAAATGATATCGAAAATCCTAATTTGGATATATATTTTTGTTGTTGTTGTTGAAATGGTAGAACATATTGAGAATTGTAATAAAATCTTTAAATTTGTAAAAACTTTCGTTTCGGGTGATTTGGTATAAGTATATGGACATAGCATTTGAACTTTTTCCATGTTCACAATTTCCGAATATTTGATTCAAAAATTGTAATGTTGTCAGTAATTATGCTCTTCGATTTATAACTTTTAACTAAACATCTGGTTACATGAATTAATTTCGCTAGTCTTAGATTGCACACCTTAATAGTGTACAACTAAACTAATCTGAGTTGTAAGTAATAAGCAGAGATAATGAAATTACTTAATAGCTGTATCAATGCAGTAATGAGCGACAAAACTCGTATCTAAGGTTACATAATGCATATTAAGTCTTAAAACTATTGTTGTGTTGCAATTACTATAAAGTTTCTCGTCATCATACATAAGCTAAATTTGAATGTTTCGTACGCTGAAACGAGAAAATACTCTTCAAAATTTCTAAGTATTGAAAATAAACACTGCTAAATACGATCAAAGTCCTTAATCGGTGAAATAATTGGAAATGCAAAAATCGTTGTGTTTTTGGAAAAATAATTAAATGTAATGCATAAAAGCATTGAAAATATTAAAAATACTCTCATTGAATGACTATGAATTGGAAAAATCAAGTCTGTGCGTGAGAAACGAATGGGATAAACCAACTATTGAAAACTGTTAAGTTCGGGTAAAAATATTTTGATTGCTAGCCAGTACAAATATATTTAGAAAAAATTATAATAGAACAACTGATAAGTGAGAAGAAAAATTCATAATTTGAATACTTCGTTCGTTGAAGCGAAAAGAAAATACTTTTGAAAATTTCAAAGTATGGAAAATAAACACTGTTAAATGTAATCAAAGTCCTATTATTCGATCGGGAAATCGTTGAAATAGTTGGAAATACGAAAACAATTATGTAGCGAAAAATAAATAATTGCAATGCATAAGCAGTGATAATGTAAAAATACACTTGCAGAATGACTATGAACTGAAAAAATCAAGTCTCTGACTATGTGCGAGTTATGTTAAACGAATGGGATAAATATACTTTTGAAAACAGTTAAGTTCGGAAAAAAAATTATTTCAATAATTGTGGTTTAGCATGTACATTTCGCATAGCGTAATGGAGCTGTGCATATCGTAAAGGGCTTGCTTTCTCACACGTGATAGGAAAATCAGACTGATTCATTCCTCATCGATGACTAACTATGATACCACATGACTAGGGGAAGTTTGTTTGCGAGGCTTCGTAAAAATCAGATCAGTTTGGTTTTTCGTGTCTGTCGGTTGTATGAGAGTTCATTCTGCATTAAAAATTTGAAAAGAAAATAATAATTAAAATATTTTAATACAACTCTGGCGTAAATCGGTGTCGCATACGGGAAAAATTATTTCCGTTATGACTGTTGGTTTGATTGAAATAAGGGCTGAATTGAGGTTACAATATTTTGATGTTGTGTATTTGATAACGACTCACAGTTTGTAACTTCTTTCAGTACTTTTATAAAAAAAACATCATTTCAGCAAACTTGGGGTAAGTTTCAAAGATTTTTACTTTTAATTAGTTAATTGTATGTGAAGGAAATTTTTAGGATTATGTTTTCCTTCTTTCTTAATGTTCAAGTTATAAAGATTGTATGTTTCTGTTTCTAAATTTTATTTATGTTTGAGTTTTGTTTAATCGTAAATATTCAAGTCTTGAAGATTTATGTTTCTATTCCAAATTTTTTGAATTTATATGCTTAAGTGCTTTATGTTAAACTTATGTTTTCAATGTTCAACTGAAAAATTCTTGAAAGTGATTATGGAAATAATAATTGTAATAAGTTGAAAAATGTGTTGAACAAACTTTAATATCCTTTCAGCAGGATTTTCTATGTTTAAGTATATTCTGAAAACGCTTTGGAAGCATTTGAAATTGCTTACTTACTAAAGTTTCGTAAAAATATCGTTTCTGAGTATTCGTTCTGATTTAAAAGTCGTAAACTATCTCTGTAGTTGCTTTGAAAATCTGCGTTAGTTACATGAGTTAAATTGATTCGAATAATTGAAAAGAATAATCTTGGTGGTATGTAAAATACATAAAGTAAAAATGTGAGTCCAGAAAACATTAGGTTTACTAAGATTTTTGAATATCGTAGTAAAATTCTGTTAATGGTGTCTGTAGATGGTAAAATAATAATGGTAATAATAATAATAATGAAGTATTTTGAATATAACAGTGCGTAAGTTACATTGTAAGTTCAATAAATGCGTGAAAGTATTAAAATGAATAAGAAAACGATTAAGTTAAAAAATATAATTGCGAATAAGAAAAAAATATCTATGTCAATTTAATGAATTAAATCGAATTGAGTAAAACTCTTGAAAAGCTGCAATTTCTCTAGCCGAACTTGATTGAAAAAACTTTGCTAGTGTGAAAGAAAAATAAATAAGTGAATAAATAAAGCACAAATTGAAGATTGAAAGTATTAATAATACGATTTTCAAAGTGAAATTCGATAAATTGTG